>NC_091480.1:6234093-6409419 GCF_036971445.1 Narcine bancroftii
TGGTGAATTCCAATCCAAGGTGCTCACTTCCTCTTACTCCACACATAAATTCTCCCCTTTGTCCTCGAACGGACTTTCCCTTTTAGAGGGTCAGAAGACATCAGTTGAGGGGAAACACACAGAGAGGAGTGGGTGCCCGGAATGCATTGCCGGGGCTGGTGGTGCAGGCGGGTACATTAGGGACATTCAAAGACTCTTGGACAGGCACTTGGATGTAAGAAAAATCGAGGGTTATGGGTGTGAGGTCGGCAAGGATTAGACTTGTGGAGTAGGTTTACATGCGTCGGCACAATATCATGGGCTGAAAGGCCTGTAATGTGCTGGGATGTTCTATTCTGGGCTACCCTCCTATTGGTACATATAAAATGTCTTGTGATTCTCCCTCGTCCTACTTGTTAGGGGCATTTCAGGCCTTTTTTTTAACCCATCTAGTTCCTTGTTTGTGATTTTCATGCTTCCTATATTTTCTTCAATTGCCTTGTGCAATTTCAGCTTGAAAAACCTTTCATATGTTTCTTTGCTCTTTTTGACTGGGCGATTTTATTTTTCCTTTTTGACTCAATGTACAATATCACTGATCATCCAAGCTTCCAGGACCTTCCCATCTGTACCCTTCAGCCTTGAGGATTTACCCCCAAGCTTCTGCTCCCAATCCACTTGCCCCTGTCCCCGCCTCATATTCTTGTCATTAACCTCCCCCAGTGTAAAACTATAAAGATATTGAACAAAATTGCCTGTTGTCATGGGCAGTCAGAAACAAAGCTTCCATTTGTGTGGTATCCAGGCAAGTCACCCCATGCTTTTAGGTACAACAGGTGGCACGGAGTTTAAAAAAAAGTACAGAGAAGAATGAAAAATAAAAAAAAAAAAAACCATACTTAGTTATAAATGGTGTTGGGGCACCATCATTTTACTAATGTTAGGTTCATTGAAGAGTGATAATAGCAGGAAAGAAACTGGCATTGTGTATACTTTTAAATGCACATATTCTACCCAATGGGAGGGAGGAGAAGAGAGTGCGACCGCAGGAGGTGCAGATGGGGTGGGTGGAGAGGAGGTGCAGATGGGGTGGGTGGAGAGGAGGTGCAGATGGGGTGGGTGGAGAGGAGGTGCAGATGGGGTGGGTGGAGAGGAGGTGCAGATGGGGTGGGTGGAGAGGAGGTGCAGATGGGGTGGGTGGAGAGGAGGTGCAGATGGGGTGGGTGGAGAGGAGGTGCAGATGGGGTGGGTGGAGAGGAGGTGCAGATGGGGTGGGTGGAGAGGAGGTGCAGATGGGGTGGGTGGAGAGGAGGTGCAGATGGGGTGGGTGGAGAGGAGGTGCAGATGGGGAGGGTGGAGTGGAGGTGCAGATGGAGTTGGTGGAGAGGAGGTGCAGGTCCTGGGCAGATAGTCTTCTGAATCTGGATGGGATGCTTTCGATGATTCATCTATAAAAACCATAAGAGGTGTGGACCTTACTTTAAAGGTTACGTAGCTATGATCTTCATTCCCAAAATACTCCCAGATATTCCTTCCCAATATAAGGACTAGTATTTACAGGGAAAGGTTAAGCAGGGCAGGACTTTATTCCCTGAAGGGTAGAAGAATGATGGGAGATTTGATGGAGGTATTTAAAATTTTGAGGGGCACAGACAGAGTAAATGTCTTTTTCCACTGAGGGTCGGTAGGATGCAAACCAGAGCACAAGGGGTAAGGGTGAAAGGGGAAATGTTTAGTGGGAATGAGGGGGGAATTTATCCACACACAGTGGTGGGGGTGTGGAATGATCCATACACAGAATGTGGTGGGTGGTGTGGAATGACCTTCCAGCTGAAGTGGTAAATGTGGACTCAATTTTAACATTAAAGAATTTGGACAGGTTCATGGATGAGAGGGGTATGGAGGGCTGTGGACTGGGTGCAGGTCAGTGGGACTAGGCAAAAAAAAGTTCAGCACAGACTAGAAGGGCCGAAAGGACCTGTTTCTGTGTTCTGTGGTTCTATTATGAATCCCCTGGCTGCATATTCTGTTTCTCTGTCCCCTGTCACGGTTCTGGTGGCCATGTGCAGTGAGTTTCAGTGGCGTTGTATCCTGTCCCCAACCTCCCCCTCAGATCCTCTGCTCCCACCATCTCCTTGTCCACCTTCAGAGACCTTTGCTCAATCAGTGCTTTTGTGAAAGGTATCGGCACTTTTCTTACCAACCCAAAGGCGCTATACAAATGCAAATCGCCCGAATACACGGTGGTGTTCAACTTGATACCGGCTGACGTCAGCCAGCGGAGCTGAGCACAGAAGCCCCCTTGTTCCTTCGCCAGGTAGGGAGTGGGGTGACCCAGTCCCCGACGTGGGGGGGGGGGGGGGCGGGGGCGGACAGGGTGCCGGCTGGAGGGGACGGGAGAGGAGATGCTCCAGGCTGGAGGAAGGCGCTGGGACTGGGCTGCGTGGATTTGGCTCACTGTCTAACACGGGCCCCGGGACAGGTGGGCGGTGGTCACGGAGCGGCAGGTACAAGATGGTCGGGGCAGGGGCAGATTACAGAGCAATGTTCGTAAAACCATTCGTCCCTTCTTTCTACTAGTTCTTTGTTCGAGGGATGGAATTATCTACGAACGAACGCAGAGGGGAGAGAGGGAGGAGGGAAAGGGGAGAGAGGGAGGAGGGAAAGGGGAGAGAGGGAGGAGGGAAAGGGGAGAGAGGGAGGAGGGAAAGGGGAGAGAGGGAGGAGGGAAAGGGGAGAGAGGGAGGAGGGAAAGGGGAGAGAGGGAGGAGGGAAAGGGGAGAGAGGGAGGAGGGAAAGGGGAGAGAGGGAGGAGGGAAAGGGGAGAGAGGGAGGAGGGAAAGGGGAGAGAGGGAGGAGGGAAAGGGGAGAGAGGGAGGAGGGAAAGGGGAGAGAGGGAGGAGGGAAAGGGGAGAGAGGGAGGAGGGGAAAGGGGAGAGAGGGAGGAGGGAAAGGGAGAGAGGGAGGAGGAAAGGGGAGAGAGGGAGGAGGGAAAGGGGAGAGAGGGAGGAGGGAAAGGGGAGAGAGGGAGGAGGGAAAGGGGAGAGAGGGAGGAGGGAAAGGGGAGAGAGGGAGGAGGGAAAGGGGAGAGAGGGAGGAGGGAAAGGGGAGAGAGGGAGGAGGGAAAGGGGAGAGAGGGAGGAGGGAAAGGGGAGAGAGGGAGGAGGGAAAGGGGAGAGAGGGAGGAGGGAAGGAGAGGAGGAGTGGAGGGAAAGGGGAGAGAGGAGGAGGGAAAGGGGAGAGAGGGAGGAGGGAAAGGGGAGAGAGGGAGGAGGGAAAGGGGAGAGAGGGAGGAGGGAAAGGGGAGAGAGGGAGGAGGGAAAGGGGAGAGAGGGAGGAGGGAAAGGGGAGAGAGGGAGGAGGGAAAGGGGAGAGAGGGAGGAGGGAAAGGGGAGAGAGGGAGGAGGGAAAGGGGAGAGAGGGAGGAGGGAAAGGGGAGAGAGGGAGGAGGGAAAGGGGAGAGAGGAGGAGGGAAAGGGGAGAGAGGGAGGAGGGAAAGGGGAGAGAGGGAGGAGGGAAAGGGAGAGAGGGAGGAGGGAAAGGGGAGAGAGGGAGGAGGGAAAGGGGAGAGAGGGAGGAGGGAAAGGGGAGAGAGGGAGGAGGAAAGGGGAGAGAGGGAGAGAGGGAAAGGGGAGAGAGGAGAGAGGGAAAGGGGAGAGAGGGAGAGAGGGAAAGGGGAGAGAGGGAGAGAGGGAAAGGGGAGAGAGGGAGAGAGGGAAAGGGGAGAGAGGGAGAGAGGGAGGGAGGAGGGAGGGTGGGAAAGAGAGAGGGAAGGAAAGAGGGAGAGGGAGGAAAGGAGAGGAGGGGATGGAAAAGGGGCAGGGAGGAAGATGGAATATAAAAATTGGAGAGTTATGGTGTGAGGTGGGAAGAGTTAGTTTGGATAGGTTGGCACAACATTGTGGGCCGAAGCGCCTGTACTGAGCTGTCTTGTTTTATGAAAATAGGGGAAATGTCTCAGGCTGAGGAGCAGCTTCTTTCCGCAGGCACTGAGAACACTGAAGAACTGCTAAAACAATTCTGGATGATTCTATTTATTAAGATTATTTATTTTAATATATGTAATAAATTGTGTGTACATGTATCATTTGTCTGTATAGTTATGCTTGTATATGTGTTTTGCACTGTTCTGCACCGAGGACTGGAGAACACTGTTTTGTCAGGTTGCACTGGTACAATCAGATGACAAATAAACTTGAACGAGGATTACCGTGAATATTTATATAGTTTATTGTCTCTTCTAATATAGCTTAGTTTACTATAATAGTTTTTCTCTATGTGCCATCGACCTGAATGAGACTGAAGTACAAATACCAACACCATAGAACCAAAAATCACTGTTGACAACACCCAGATGACCAATGTGAACAGCTTCAAATACTTGGGGAGCATTATCTCGAGTGACAGGTCATGGGACAAAGAAGTTGACTCCAGGATCAGCCAGGCTCTGGGGAGGCTGCGTACCAGGGTGCTCAATCAACACAGCATCTGCATCTCCACCAAGCTGAAAGTCGACAGAATTGTGGCCATCCCTTCTCTCCTATATGGATGTGAGACCTGGATTTAGTACTGATATTGCATCAAATAACTGGAGAAATTCCACATGCATGCCCTCCGTTCCATCCGTTGGGAAGACCATGTCTCCAACCTGGAGGTCTTGGGTTGCGCAAAGTCCACCAACATTGAGTCCCTGATCATCAGAGCCCAGATGAGGTGGTTGGGTAACATCATCAGAATGGACGACTACCATATGCCTCATCAACTAATTTATAGTGAACTGGAGACCAGGAGGAGACCTCAAGGTTGTCCACTGAAGCCTAGAAAGACACTGTGAAGGAAATCCCACACTACTGTGGTATCCAACCAAGAGAACTAGAAGCTGAAGCTGCTGACAGTGAAGCCTCCACCAGTTTTGAAAGCAGGCGCTGCCAAAACCTGATGGAAAACAGTGACTGACATCACAAAGCAGCAGCCACGGTTATTACAACAACGTCCTCCAGGGCCCCTGTTGAGCTAGACTCTGCGCTTCCAGTCTGGGACTGCAAAGTCACCTTCGTGTCCACAGATGAACCGCACAACAACATGTCTTCTTCAAACCAAAAGACGACCAACGTTTGAGGGGCTAAAATTTAGACAAGAACCGAAAAGTACCATGTCTGTAGCAGGTGTAAATGGTCTCGTAATGAATAAAGAACTAAGACACAATGAATTAAAGTAGCAATTCAGAGTTTACCGTAAGACTCTGCCACAAACAGTACTGTCCTTGCTTGCATCACACAAGCTTTAACCGCAATTTCCTAATCGGGGCCTCAGTATTACTGTCTTCACTGTATCTTAAAACACATTAAATAAATCCATAATGACAATGGAAATAAAAATGATCACGGGAGTAAGTTTTTATTCACAGTATTCATGCAAAACAGGTAAACATTTACTATAACAAGGCTTTCAAACACAAAAGTTCATTTCACATCTTCAGCACTGAATAAAGTGCCGTACAATCTCATTGTACGGATCCTCTTCCTCCAAACTGGTCGTAGTCGTCAGCATCTCAGTCATCCCGTGGATAGTGGTCTTCGTACCATCCAATATGTTGGAAATTCCACATTTCTTGAATGCTTTGACAATAATGTCCGTTTCATTTCCTTCCATGAATCCATGATCTGACACCATGATGGAGCCTCCTGTTTATTCTTTCTCTCTTTACTCATCCAGTTCCTCTACCTCCTTTCATCATGTTCTTAAATGGCCGATTGATACTAACATCCATTGGTTGCAAAACACTTGTACATTCTGCAGGAATTGCAGCGATTGTATGGGAGTGTTTTATAATCGCAGGTCGTCATCAACATTCGTCTCGAGATGTGCCCCAAACTCATCCCAGATAAGCAAACTTTTTATTGCACAGGCCACCATAAATTCCAAATATTTAAAAAAATATTTTATTTAATATAAAACCACTTAACAAACAGATCACAATATTTCAAACTTAATCCAAATACATGTGGTGTTTTATATATAAAGAAAAGAAAGTAAAAAAAATACAAAAGAAAGGAAAACCTCCTTTAAATCCCCTCTCCCCAACCCCCTTCCTGTACCCCCTTCCCCCAAACCCCTACAAACTAAAGAGAAGGGATGAGAAGACCACAACAGGAACACTTCACTTTCTGATATTTTTATATATTTATTCATAGAGACTGATCGGAAAAAGGGAATGTTTGAGATTCATTTAAATTTTGATACCAACAGTTTGAAAATATGGGTTCCATATTTCACAAAAAATATGATGTTTATCTCTTAAATTTGTAAGTAATTTTCTCAAGTGGAATACGGCTTGGCACCTCTATCCGCCATCTCTCCGTTCCCAGATCAGTATCCGACTTCCAGCACATTTTCTAGCTATTGCCAAAGCAATTTGAACAAATCTTACTTGCTACATATTCAATTTTAATTGAGGTTTAATCCCTCTAATGTCTCCCAGTAAAAATAACATTGGATCCTATGGGAATCTGACTTGTTATTCATTCTAATAAATTACCCAGATCGAGCCAAAAAGGTTTAATTGTGGGGGAAAAAAGTACCAACTTCTTGTTCTCAATTCCAAACTTCCTTTATCCATTTCTACATCTGCCTTCATCCATCCAGCCTGTGGATGTACGTGGATGACAATTCCTTTTGGCAATTTCTCTTTTGGCAGAGTTTTTCTCTGGAAAACCAACCATTGGCTTTAATTGAGTACCATCGGCCGTACAAAAATGAAGCCTCCTTCTCTCATTATCCTCCTGTTGTCACCACCACTGGTCTTTTTTCATTTTTACTTGCTTCCATTCTCTGGTGTTTCATCCATGTTTCCAACGCATGATAACTAGTCACCTTCCTGCTGCCAATGTCTGATTACAAACTGGTGAAACTAGTATTTTATCATCCAGATCAGTGGGCAGCTTCTGTGAAATCTTAGTTCTGTGTCGAACCGTGCACCATCCAGCACTTCCAGTAAAATCCAAAAATTCTTCTCTTCCTGGCTTCCTTTTGTGCATAGATTCGAACGGCACCATCTTCAACCTTGTAGATTTTCAATCATCCACTCCACAACTCCTTTTCCCAACTGTGGCCACGGGCTGGATTTCCCGCTGTCAGGACATCTTCCGGCCTTGTCTGAAGTTTGAAATCTTTCTCCAGTTTCTCGATGCTTTCTCTGATGCACACGTTGCTCGTGCTGCTTCAGTTATTTGTCGTAATCTGTAATTTAAACGCTGCTGTGCATTTGTTGTATCTTCTGGTGGGCATTTTGAAACAAAATGGAGGCAAAGTTTAGAAACCATGAGTCTGGGAAGTTGTGACCCTTCCTTGCGCTGGTGTATTTTTACATATGCCAAATTTTTGGACGCAATTTCTGGAAAACACGCAATTTTTGGGCCAGAAAAGTGGGGAAGGTCGACTATTACACACTATCAACAGTTAGCCGAGTATATATGGTGTGTACGTTGTGACACTAAACTGATCATTATCATTAATTGGGGAGTTTCTTCACACAGCCAGATTTCCTGAAGGCCGAATGAGCTTTTGAGTTGTGCTCCAGTGCAGCACTTGAACTAAAGTGTTCTGCTTATCCTCGTGACGATAAAGTTACAGGCAGTAAACATCAGCCCCGCCACCCTTCTGATCAGGGAGGGCAAAATCAAAGTGCTGCAGATGCTAGAAACCCAAAATAAAACCAGAAAATGCTGGGGACACTAAGCGGGTCAGACGGCTTGTGGGGAGAGAAATGACGCTTCGCATTGGAGTGCCCACAGGTAACCTTGCAGATTATTTTCACAGTGAACCTGAGACATTTTACCTTTCTGGCCACTTCTTGCCGTGACAACCAACGTCTCCAGGGGTAGGATGCAGCCAAATCTCTGGAGCTGGGCATTGATCTTGAGTCTCTGGCAGACGAAGGTGGCCTCGAGCGAAGATCCTACAGAAGGTAAGAAAAATGTTTCTAAAATTCTCCCTGCTGGGACCCTGCACTTTTTCAATCCTTTACAAAGAAGCACTGATGTAGGAATGTGGGAGTCAGTGAGGAGAATTTTTTTTAAATGGGGGTGCCACAAGACTCTCACCCCCAGGGTCAGGAACAGCTGCTCCCCCTCCACCATCAGACTCCTCTAACAACAAACTCAATCAGGGACTCATTAAGGATTCTTAGACTTTATTTTTTTTTTCTTGCTCTGTTGCAGTCAGTTTACATTTCTTTATTTGTTTACATATGTACAATTCTTCTTGAGAACCGTTTTTTTGCACTTCCAATAAGTGGTGATTCTGCCTGGCCCACAGGAGAAAGAATCTCAGGGCTGTATGTGATGTCCTGTATGTGCTCTGACAAGAAATCTGAACTTTAACTATTTTTAAAATTTAGACATACAGCACGCTAACAGGCCATTTCGGCCCACAAGTCTGCGCCACCCAATTTACACTCAATAAACCTACGCCCCCAGAACATTTCGAAAGGCGGGAGATTTTGTAAATCTGATTCCAATTTAGGAGAGTTTTTCATTTAAAAAACTTTGTTTTATCTAAATATTATCTCTCTCAATTATTTTTTTGACCATCAATAATTGATCAATCTTTCTCTATTTGGAAAATCAAAGGTATTATTTCTTTTGTAAATTTATTTAAGGAATGTCTTTTGAACATTTGGTAAGTAAATATGATTTACCAAATATTCATTTTTTTTAGATATTTACAGATTAGAAATTTCTTAAATTCCATATTATCGGACTCCTATTTGCATATCCACCAGATCTAGTGGATAATATTTTTTCATTTAAATCCTTCTCACAAAGGATTAACTGGAATTATATATGATAGATTATTGAAATTACATCCAGTACTTCACGATAAGATTAAAAAGGCTTGGGAATTGGAACTTGCAAGGCTCTTATCGGAGGATCTATGAGACAAGATTCTTAAATTGATGAATATATCTTCAATATGTGCCCGACATTCATTAATCCAAGTCAAAGTGATTCATCGTGTTCACCTGTCCAAAGACAAGATGGTTTGTATCTATAGAGGGTGTGCAGCGCAGATTTACAAGGTTAGTTCCAGGGATGTCAGGGTTGTCATATGCAGCAAGACTAGAAAAACTGGACTTGTATCCATTGGAGTTTAGAAGGATGAGGGGGACATGATTGAGGTATACAAAATCATCAGGGGGATAGACAAGGTGAAGTCTGATTACTTGTTCCCAATGATGGGGGAGACAAGGACTAGAGGGCATAGTTTAAGAATACAGGGTAGGTCCTTTAGGACGGAGATGAGAAAGCATTTTTTTGCCCAGAGAAGTGTGAATCTGTGGAATGCTCTGCCACAGAGGGTGGTAGAGGTGGATTCGCTGACTATGTTCAAAAGAGAGTTAGATAAGACTCTTGTGGGTAACGGAGTTAAGGGTTATGGGGATAAGGCTGGAAAGGGGTACTGATGGTAATGATCAGCCATGATCTAAAATGGCGGTGCTGGCCCGACGGGCCAAATGGCCTACTCCAGCTCCTATTGTCTATTGTCTATTGTTTTCACCCTACCTGTGATAGATGCAAATCTGATATTGCTACATGGACACATAAGTGTTGGTCTTGTCCATCCTTAGAAATCGATTTGAAAGAAATTTTAAAAATCTTTTCAACAGTATTTCAGGTGGAGTTGCAACCCAGTCCAATAATGGCTCTTTTTGGGGTTATTGAGAGTAGGTAACGTACATCCTAGCAGAGGTGTCCAAACTGTAGGCAGGGGTTTAGTGTGGATCTGACGAAGAATTCTTTCACCAAGAGGAGGTAGGAATCTGGAACTCGCTACTTGAGTGGGAGGTGAAGGCAGGACCCCTCATAACATTTAGGATATCGTGAGCAGTTTTGGGCCCTATGTCTAAGGAAGGATGTGCTGGTGTTGGAGAGGGTCCAGAGGGGGTTTACGAGAATGATCCTGGTGATGAGAGGGTTAATGAAAGAGGAGTGTTTGATGGGTCTGTACTCACTGGAGTTTAGAAAGTTGAGGGGGGCATCTCATTAAAACAATGAATATTGAAAGGGCTGGACTGAGTGGACGTGGAGATGTTTCCTGTGGTGGGAGAGTCTGGGACCAGAGGGCACAACCTCAGAATTAAAGGACGTTCCTTTAGAATGGAGATGAGGAGAAGCCGGGGGGAATTTGTCATTACAGACGGTTGTGGAGGCCAAGTAATCAGGAGGCTTAAAGAGAAAGGTGATAGAGTCTTGATGAATGAGGATGTCAAAAGTTATGAGGAGAAGGCAGGACTTTGGGGTTCAGAAGAACAGATCAGCCATGATTTGAATGGTGGAACAGACAATGGGCTGAATGGCCTAATTCTACCCCAGGTCTTAATATATATCTGGATGAGCACTTGAAACACCAAGGCAGTGGAGGCTACAGGCCAGGCAGGATCCATGGGGAGAGATGGTCAATCGATGTTTTGGATCAAGTCCCTTTATCGAGATTAGCGTTGGACGCTATGATGTCGAGCATTTCAAGGGGAAAGTATAGATTACAGAGGGGTGAGGAGGAAGCTGGGAGGGGCTAAGAGGTGATCTGATTGGACAAAAGGTGGGAGTGGTGGAGAGATGGATGGCGGGAGGGACGTCTGGGAAGGAGGGGATATGTTGGAGAGGAAAATGAAAGCAGGTGAAGGTAAAGAAGCGATGGGGTGGGGTTTCTCTAAAATTAGAGAAATGGATGTTCATGCTGCTGAGTTTAAGGCTGTCAAATTACAGCACAGCAAACAGGCCCTTCTGCCATTCTAGTTCTATTATTCTACCTTGTCCCACTGACCTGCACCCAGTCCATACCCCTCCCATCCATGTGCCTGTCCAAATTCTTCTTCATTGTTAAAATTGAACCCACATTCACCATTTCTGCTGGTAGCTCGTCCAGACTCTCCCCCTCATGTTCCCCCTAAAAACTTCCCCTTTCACCCTTAACCCATGTCTTTTGGTTTGTACCTCACCTATCCTCAGTGGAAAAAGCCAATCTACATTTACTCTGTCTATCCCCCTCATAATTTCAAATACCTCCATCAAATCTCCCCTTCACATCTTGTAGAATGAGAGCAAGACATTAGCCTGGGCAGATATTATGACATATTGCATCACAGTCACTATGGTAACACTACAAACAATAGTTCTCTGAAAGAGACAGGCACAAAATTAACTGAGAATCAAAAACACCAAGTTTTAACCTTTATATTTGCTGCTGCTTGTGTTTGTTTTAACCAACCTGTCCCTCTTGCAGGTTTACCAACCGAAATCAAGGACATTCTGGTCAGTGAGAGAATCTTGTTTAAATCTCATCTTCCATCCCCTTTTTGTCACTGACAGCGGTGTAAACCCGTCTCTTCCATTTCAGGACAAACTGCTAGATGGGAATTACATCGAAGGTGAGATTCTACCATTGTTATTAAAGTCTGAGATTAGCCAGGACAGTTGGGCTTCATCTAAACCAGACACCTTCTGTTTATCCCCCCAGGAACGATTAAAGCCATCGAATATCTGAGGTATGCTTTTCATCTCATGTCAATCGGTATGCCTCAAGCCACTGTGCACACAGCCAGCTCCCAGCATCTGCCTGCACCTGTAACTGACTGAGCATTGGCCAGGACTCTGAGCCCTTCCTGTTAGAGACACAAGGCCGTACTGACAGTGGCCCTTCAGCCCATCATGGCCCTGCTGACCTCTTTGCTCATCGACACTAATCCCGTTTGCCTGCACCCAGGGGAAGCCCACAGGGTCACGGGGAGAACCAGTACCAGACTTGTCGAACCAGATGTTTCCACTGGGAATGAGGCACTCCCCAGAACTCCACGGGGAACATTGGCTTGAGCACCCTGGAGCACGTCTCGGACTTCCTTACCTCCGAGCAGGGAGCAGAATTAGGCCAAAGGATGCCAGTGGTGGGAAACAGATACGGGTACTGATTGGGGCTGGAGAGCTGGAAATGGGTTAGTACACAGTTACAGAGCTGAAGAATTATTGCAGACAGGGAGATCTCTGGGATTGCATTAACACTGACTTCTCCGGTTCCTGCCAGCCCACTCCCTGTTCTCCCTCCCTTTCCCATCCCCCTGTCTCCTCCAGCTTCTCCCCATTCACAGTCATTCCCCCCCCCCCCCCCCCCCGTTTTCTGCTGTGCCCTCCCTCTCTTATCACCTCCTGCCTGCGGGACTGGGCTCCTGTAACCCCACCCCCACCATTTAGTTCGGGCACCTGCTTACATTTTCCCCGCACCGTGATAATAGGCTCGAAATGTTGGTTCTGTATCTATCTTTGCTGTATAAAGTCCACAGTTTGACCTGCTGAGTTTCTTTACTAACACGAAGTTACTCTTTCAACTCCCTGTATCCCTACCCTGAGCCACGTGTTTTCCGGGTTTCAGGAACCATTCCGTTGATGACCATTATGTGGACGTGCTGAGGTATCTCCACTCCAAGGGTTCCAGCCTGCACAGCCTCCAGGTTTGATGTGCCAGAGAATTGGAACTTTCTCTGCGCTGGGACATGAGTATGTGGCGGTTTCCCTGGATGGGGTTCTGGCTGGGAATTACAGTTATAGAGCCACCCTTTGGCCCAACCTGCCCAAACCTTCTCACCCACATCTGTGCCTCTGTCTCTGTTTGGACCAGGTCCCTCATAGACTGGGCTGTGTGGGGTGGGGCCTATCTCTGAGGGCAAAGGAGCACATGGGGGTGACGAGTGTCTGGGCGATGGGTCAGGCTGTGTGGGAATTGGTCTCAGTCTAGGGTGGTCATGTTCTGTAGGGTGGGATGTGCCACTGGGGTGGCGTTGCTTTGTGCAGAGTGGGTAATTTGTCCAGGGTGGGCCAGGTTGTGGAGGTGAGGCTAGCACTGTGGGCAGTACCCTGCTGTGTGTGGCGTCTGGGACTGGTCATGGGACCAGGTAGTGAGGGCATGGACAGGCACTGGGGATGGGGGCCAGGTTATGGGGCGCAGAGCCAAGCAGTGTGGGTGGGGCCCGGCTGGGGGTGTGGCCTGGCTGTGTGGGTGTTGACTGCAGTGGGGGCTGAGCCATGCTTTGAGCGGAGTTAGTCCACGTGGGTGTAGATGACTGCATGGTGGAGTTAGTTCCCCTGTGACGGGGCACTCCTTTCCTCCAATGCTGGGATGCTCAGTTACCCCGGTGACGCTCTGTTCCCCCAGTGACGGGGTGCTCCATTCCCCTGGTGATGGGGCGCTTTGTTCCCCTGGTGGGGGAGGCGCTCCATTTCCCCGGAGACACTCTGTTTTTCCAGTGACGGCCGGGTGCTCCAGGGATGAAGGGAAGTTGCTTCTATCCGGCTGAACTCCTCCTCCTCACCTCTCCCCACAGGCGTCGTATTCCGGCTACTTCTCAGGAATCGAGCATCAGCCCAGGCGACTGGCTGCCGACCTTCGTCAGATGGTCAGTGGCACCTTCCTGCTCACAATGAAGTACCTGTACAGTGACCAGACTGTCGAGGTTGGTGTGGTGCTGGGGGGAGTCCATTGTCAAATCCACCCCCCCCCCCCCAAATGTCCCACACAACTCCAAGATATCTGCCCCCCCTTCACTTCATCTCTCTGACACTGGCAGCCAGTACCCGTCGCCCTTGGATGTGCACACTCACACTCGTCTGCAGGCACACACATGCACACACGCTCAAACAGCAACGCACGCTCACGCACATATGCCATCAGGGCACCTACCCATAATGAACAGTTTAAATTTAGACCAATTGCATGGTAACAGGCTATTTTGGTCCACGAGTTCGTGGGCCCAATTACTCTCAATTAACCTACACCCCGGTACATTTTGGATGTTGGGAGGAAACTGGAGCTCCTGGGGAAAACCCATGCAGACACGGGGAGAATATACAAACTCCTTGCAGGCAACGCAGGATTCAACCCCAATCCTGATTGTTTGTGCTGTAACAGCATCGCGCTATCCACTACATCAACCATGCCGCCCCACAATAACCGTGCTGCCCCACGCTAACCATACACTGACCACCACGCCAACTGTGTGCCCTGTCTGGCCCAGTTCTGACGATTCACCACGGATGGGGAGATGGGTCTGTGAGGGTATCGGGGAAAGATGCCAGGTCACTGTAACAGGCTAAAGGGGATAAATGTCCTCCCACTATCCATGTGGGAGGGGAGAGGTCTCCCTCCTTGGGTCCGTGCTGCCTGGGAGACATTCACAGTTTGGTCTGCCATTCCCCTCTCCTCCTCATTCTGCCGCTCTTCCCCATTCTCCATCTCCCTTCTCTTTTTCTCTCATTTCTTTCCTTTTTCTCATATTTTTCTTCATCTTTTTCCACTTTGTCTTTTCCTCCCTCCCTTTCCCTCACTCCTCATTCTTTTCTCCTCCCCCTCATCCTCCCATCTGTCCATCCCAGCTCCTGTCCACCAGGGTCGATTTCCAGAAGCTACGGGAGCAGATTGTGAGCTGCCGGGACGGGAGCCGCAGCCTGTTTGTCATGGTCTGGGAGAGATGTCTACCCCGGCTCTCCACTTCTCAGTGCCTGGAGCTCCTCACCAAGGCTCTGAGACTGTCTTCAGGTGCCTATCTGCAGCCCGAGATGGTGACCGAGATTCCCCAGGACCTTCCAGAGGAGACCTTCAGGAACATGTGAGTCCGCCCAGTAGCTGGGCCGTAGGCTGCAGTGTTCGAGGGAGATGAAATGTGAGTTCACTGTCATACACATGAACGATACACGGATGCACTGGGATTCTTACTCACTGCTGCAAGCAAACCAGTTTATGGTTGTGAACATTTTGCGGCAGCTGTAGGGTGCAGAACAAGGTGCAAAATTACTATAAATTACAAGATCACAAAGTAAGATTTTTTAAAAAACAAATAATTAGTGCAAAAAAAAGCAGAGAAGGTGAGGTCATGTCTGGGATTCATTGACAGTTCAGGAATCTGATGGTGGAGGGGAAGAAGCCGTCTTTGTGCTGTTGGGTGTTCGTTTCCAGGCTCTTATACCTCCTTCCCGATGGTAGCAGAGTGAAGAGGGCATGGCCTGGGTGGTGGGGGTCTTTGAGGATAGAGACTGCTTTCTTAACACTGCCTCATATACACGTCCTTGATGGATTGAAGTCTGGTGCCCGTGATGTCTCAGGCCGAGCTCACCACTTTCCGTAAGCCTTTTCCTGTCCTGCACATTGGCCCCTCCATACCAGATAGTGATGCAACCCGTCAGAATGCTCTCCACGATACCTGTAGAAATTTGCCAGAGTCTTTGGTGACATCCTGAATCTTCTCAAATTCCTCACCACGTGTAGTCGCTGGCAAACCTTCTTCGTGATCACATCGACATGTTGACCACAGGTTAGATCTTCAGAGATGCTGACACCCAGGAACTTTACCCTTTCCACTGCTGACCCCTCAATGAGGACTGGGCCATTTTCTGGTTTCTCCTTCCTGAAGTCCACAATCATCTCCTTGGTTTTGCTGACGTTGAGCACAAGGCTGTAGTCATTACCCCATTCAACGAGCTGATCGACCTCCCTCCTGTACACTTTCTCATTGCCGTCTGTGATTCTGCCGACAACTGTGGTGTCATTGGCAAACTTGGAGAGGGCATCTGAACTCTGCCTGGCCTCACAGTCATGGGTGTAGAGCGAATAGATGCTTCTTGAAAAGAATTACAATATATTCAAAGTTGGTAATTAATGCAGGAGTTACGCAGTTACACAGGTACAATATCCAGATGCAGCAAAATGCTACCATTCTGCGTCTATACAGGTAATTGACTGAAAAAGAGAAGTTAATTATGAAAGGAGAGATAGATAAACATTCACTATTGGGGTTGGTACTAAAAGAAGTGATGTTTCAGTCATGCAGCTGGTGTTTGGTCTGGGCTGGGTAGTTGTGGTTGGGGTTCAGGTGGTATGGGGAGGTTCTGGAGCTGCTGGGGAGGAGGATTACTTAGCCCTGAGACCACAGGGAGGTGTGGAGGGAGCAGCTTCAATCCCCCCCCCCCCCCCCCCCCCCCCCCCCCCCCCCGAGACAGGGCTCAGATGACTGGTGGGTGGTGTTTAGATGATGCAGCCTCGAATCAGGCCAGTGAGTGGACCCATTGCTGCCTGTTTACGGCATACACTCCCGTCTGGGCTACCCAGGTTCACTCACACACACACACGGACGTGCGTGCACACTCACACACACACGGACGCGCGCGCGCGCACACACACACACACACACACACACACACACACACACACTCCCCCAGCAGTTCCAGTCCAACACACACCCCTCCATTGAAGCAGACGTACTGTTCTATATCACCTGTGGGATCTCACTGATCAAATGACCTTGCCAGTTTTGGCTGAGGCTTTGTGCTGTGTGAAAGGCACCATGTAAATGCAGTTGTTGTTGCAGTTTGACCTGCCTCCTCCCTGACCCCTCTCTTCCAGTACGGCAGTTTTGAAGGAGCTCTATGATGAGCTGACGGCTCGGAGTCAGAGGGCTGTGTACGAGTGGATCCGACGGATTCTGCAGAGACCCCGGGGTCAGGTCGCAGGTTGGGGCACCGCTCCCCGTGCCCTGACTCTTGCACCCCCCTCCTCGGGGGAAGGGCCATCATGGATCACAGCAGAGAGCCTGTGGTTTCTGGGGAGATTCGTGGTCCACCTCCCCCCTGAGGAGATCCAGAAGATCAGCCTCAATGAGGTGAGCAAAGGGTGTGAGGTCGATGAACAGGATCCAGTTTTGCCGGTTGGATGATGATGATGAACTTGGTTTCTTCACCCAGATTCGACGGTTCATTAATTACGGCAATGCCACCAAGCAACTGGATTCAGTGTATGACATCACGTCCACCACTGCCAGAGCATTTCAGAAACGGATCAGTGCCAGCGGCTTTGACATGGCCAACACCTCCACAGTCTACAGGTGAGAGAGAGCTCGTCCCTGGTGCCTGCCCACCTCCCCCGATTCCCGACTCCGTGGAGAACATGCAGCATGGTTAGCACAACGATGTTACAGTATCAGTGACCTGGGTTCGAATCCTGCGCTGTCTGTGAGGAGTTTGTTCATCCTCCCTGAGTCTGTGTGGGGATTACTCCGGGGCCTCCGGAGTACTGGAGGGTGTAGGTCAATTGGGTGTAATTGGGCAGCATGGGCTTGTGGGCCGAAGGGCCTATTTCTGTGCTCTAGGTCTAAATCTAATTAAAAAAAGACACTGGCATTTAAATAGAAGCAAGTCTGGGCCCTTTTGTATAAATCAATGGTCGTAAACTTCCCCCAGATTCCCCATGGGGGCCACGGATGGGGAGCCTGGGGATGGGGAATGGGAATGGTGGGGGGGGGGAATTTTGACCCTGGGGATGGGGATGGGGAGCCCAGGGATGGAGAGGATGGGGATACGGGGAGGAGGATGGGACAGGGGGACGAAGGTGTCGGGGATGGGGAGCCTGGGGACTGGGACAAGGGGAGCCCAGGGATGGGGAGGGGGGATGGGGAGACAGAAGGGATTGGTGCAGGGGACAGGTGCTCGGGATGAGGCCTACTGATGGAATCCCTTCCAAGCACTGGCACCAGGGAGTCACTCCCTCAACCTCAGTCAGATCAGGTACTATTAATGGGTCCACTGGCATCAAGGAAAGCCAAGGCCTTGTCCAATTTTTGTTTTGTGTCATGCTTTAAAATTAATTGTTACTTTTATCCTTTTTTGCTGTTCACCATTTCTCATAGCTTCACGTGTCTGAACATCAGAGACACCCAGCAATATCTAAGATCCCTCTTGGTTTTGTCTGTCAGCAAAGCTGGGGGAGGGTTGAGGATTTTGCTGGCTGTCAAAGCTTGGAGTACAGGGGCTCCCTGGGGTCTGGGCCCCCATGGTTCAGCAAGGGAGGTCCTCAATCAAGACCGGTGCATTGCATCGACCATAAGATCAGGCCTAGCTCTCTCCCTTTCTCCTGATGGTGGTGGTACGTGTAGTTCTCACAGAGAGGTGCATCCTTCAGACCCACTTGTCCATCCCAGTTAAGTTACCTACCTGTGCTCATCCCATTTACCTGAATTTGGTCCACATCCCTCCAATTGATCAGCCATGGTCCACTGGTGGGTGGGCTGCAGCACGTTTCCATGGGAGTCTTTAAAAAGGTTAATTAAAATACTTTAAATTAGATCAAAGATGTGTTTCTTACAGAACTGCCTTTGATTTGAAAATATTGCTCAGTCATTGCTACTAGTGGGCTCTGGCATATTAGGCCAGAAACCAGGTGGGCGTTAGTCCGAAAATGGTTGAGAACCACTGCAACCTTTTCTATTCATGTACCCAGCCAAATGTGCGATAAATGTTCTAATTGTACGCACTCCCACCACTTCCTCAGCCAGTCCGTGCCATATCCCCGCCACCTTTCTTGTGGAGAAGGTGCTCCTCGGATTCCCTTTCAATCTTCATCCTCCCCCCCACCCCCCCCAACTTAAATCTATGCTCCATCCTGGAATAAATAAAACTCCTTGAGATTGTGACAATGTCTCCTTCACACTGTCTGCAACTTTTGACCTTGTCGATCATGTAACCCTCTTCCAGTAGTTGTCCAGAGACCACAATTGTCCAATCTTACCCATTTCTAGACTCGGTCTACTGGTCTGTTTCTTCGACAACGTGCAGGAGTTGGACATGGGCGAAGCTCGCAGTCTCCTCCACCAGATGATCAAGTGCAGCCGTCTCAAGGGTTTCCAAGCAGACGTTAAGAAGGTAAAGTTACCCCGGTAGCTCAGGTTCACCCCCACCACGCACAGACTCTGAGGCAGCAGATTAAACACAGAGGATGATGGAAATGCAAGAGGAATAGAACACAAGAGCAAGGATGTGATGCTGAAGCTTCTATGAGGCACTGGTGAGACCTCACTTGGAGTGTAGTGAGCAGATTTTGGCTCCTCATTTAGGGAAGGAGAGGGGAAAAGGAGGTTCACAAGGATGATTCTATGGATGAAAAGGTTATTGTATGAGGAACATTTGACAGCTCTTGGCTTATACTTGTTGGAATTTCGGAGAATGAGGGGAAATCACATTCAAACTCTTTGAATGTTGAAAGGCATGGACAGAATAGATGTAGAGAGGTGGGAGAGTCTTGGACAAGAGGGCACAACTTCAGGATTGAACAGAGATGTGGAGGAATTTCTTCAGCTGGGGATGTTGAATCTGTGGAATTTGTTGCCACAGGTGGTATAGAGCAGATTCAACGCCAACTGAGGTAGGGCCTTGTTCCGAACGTCCACCATCCCTCTGCCTCCATAGGTGATGGTCGACCCACTGGCATGCTTCAGCAGCGTGTTTACAACGTGTATATAGCACAGAGAGTTTTACAGCACAAAACAGGCCCTCCAGCCCAACCTGTCCATGTTGACCAAGCTAGTCCCATTTGCCTGGTCCATTTCCCTCTAAGCTCGTGGAAAGAAAAGTTTGAGAACCCCTGCCCCAAACCTTTCCCATCCATGTCACTATCTAAATATCTGTTAAACATCCCATTTGTCCCTGTCTCCACCACCTCCTCGGGCAGCTTGTTCCACACAGGTCCCTGTTTAAAAAATTTGAAAATCTTGACCAGAGAGCAGGGACTCACTGAGGATCTTCTTCGAGGAGGAGATGAGTCGGGGAAGCTGTGACTCCAGGTCCTAGAACCCGGGCAGCTGAAGGCCCATTCATTAAAATGAATGCCAGTCCCTTTCAGCCTGCTCTGCTGTTCAGTGGGATGATGGTTGGGGCAATCTTCACTGCAACCTCTTCCCCACTCTCTCCCCCTGCTTATCGCCCCCGTATTGAAGAGGTTCGATTCAGGGATTCTTCAGACCATTAGTAAAGCACACAGACACAGCGATTTAAGTAAAAACACGATGCTGGGGAAACTCACCAAGTCAAACAGTGTCCTTCATGTAGCAAAGACAAAGATACAGAACCAACGCTTTGGGCCTGAGCCCTTCATCAAGGTGCGGGGAAAATGTAGACAGGTGGCTGAGGTTGAATTACTTTGTTTTAAGAATGGACCGTTTTGAAATGATCCAAGTCCACTAACCAAGTCGGTTGTGACTAAGAACAAGAATTACGTTACAGATTGTTTCACAAGCGAGGTGTCCAGATTTTGTTTGAATGTGTGCTGACATTTTGCTCCAGCATTGTGATTTTACTCCAACCATGGTGCCTACAGACATTCGTCTTTTACTAGAGAGAGAGATTTACCAGGCTGTTAAAATAAAATTTATGCACAGGAAACGCATTCTGCCAATTACACCTTACTAACCCCATACATTTTGAAGGGTGTGAGGAAACTGGAGTACCTGGGGAAAACCCACACAGGTTACAGAGAGAACATGCAAACTCCTTATAGTCAGCGTGGGATTTGAATCTGGGTCCTGGCGCTGTAACCTTGTTACACTAACTGCCGCCTGGATTAGAGGGGTTAGCTTATGGGGAGATGTTGGACAACCTAGGGTTGTTTTCTCTGGAGCATCGGAGGCGGAGGGGAGACATGACAGAGGTTTATAAAATTACGAATGGCACTGATAGGGTGGGCAGTCTGAATCTGTTCCCCAGGGTAAGGACGTCACACACTGGATGGCGTGTATTCAGGGAGAGGGGTTGTGAGTTTAAAGGAGATGTGTGGGGCACATTCATTTACACAGAGAGTCCTAGAACGGGCTGCCGGGGCAATGGTGGGAGAAACTATGATACTGAGATACACTGAGATGGAAGCATGGATAGGCAGGGAGCGGCAGGATATGGTTCACATGTAAGCAGCAGGGAATTAGTTTAATTTGGTATTGTGCTAGAAGGCATTGTGGGCTGAAGGGCCTGTTTCTGTACTACACTGTCCATGCATCTGAAGTGTTATCTGTTCCTCTGTCCACGGATGCTGCGAGTTTCCAACCTGTTCAGTTTTTAATCTCAGGTTCCCAATGCCTGCAGTGCTTGGGAGGTGGCAAGGATGGGATTTGCAACCAAGGGAATCTGATGCTTTGGGAGTGGTGTTGGGTTGGGGGGGGTCACCGAGGGTGATGACCCCTGCTAGCCTCCAACCTTCGACACGGGATCATCCTGACTGTGGCTCTCCGCTCTCTTCCAGCTCAAGGCTCAGCTCCTAGGCTTGGTGCTGAGGAGCCAGCGGCTGAACGAAACCTTGGACTCCATCTCGGATGCCATTGCCTGCCTGTCCCTCACGCAGCTTGACTCGCTGTCCTCGGAGACAGTGCAGAGCGCCATCCCCATCCTGGGCACCGTCTCCGGATGGACCCTCAGCCAGATGGTCGTCCTAGCTGACAAATTCCTCGGAGATGGGCAGGTGAATGGAATGCCTGTCCACCCTCGGAGCGCCGGTGGCAGGAAGATCATTGCCCGGAGAGGGAAGAGGAGAGACTTTCAGGCTGAATCCTGATGGAGTTCTCCTGCCTTAAACCTCCACTGGCCTTGTCCCATGGATGCTGCCCGACCTGCTGAGATTTTGCAGCAGATCCCAGCATCAATGGTCTCACGTGTGTCTGGTTCACCAGGACATTGCCTGGATTGGACCATGTAGAGTCCTCGAGTTCCACAGCAGGCCTTTCAGCCCATATTGTCCATGTTGACCAAGTTGTCTACCCAATTGGTCCAATTCGCCTGCGTTCATCCCACATCCCCCTAAACATCCTCCTAAATGGAGCTAAGTAAAAACCTGAGGCTGCAGAAACTCCACAGGCCAAACAGTGAACTTTATACAGCAAAGTAAAGGTAGATAACCAACATTTCGGGCTTGAGCCTTTCATCAAGGTACGAGCACCATGTAGGCAGGTGCCTGAGCCTTGCATTAACCGCTCCGCTGACTAGGCCACCCCACTTTATCGTAATTTATTTATTTGTATTTTTATAAATTTAGACTTGCAGCACAGTAACAGACCCTTCTGGCCCACAATCCCGTGCTACTCAATATAACCAATATCCAGTACGTTTTTGGAGTGTGGGAGGAACTCACAGGGCCACAGGGAGAATGTACCAACTTCTCACAGACAGCAGCGGATTCCACCCAGGACACTTGCGCTGTAACATCATTGCACTCAACGTTTGATAGGCTGGGCTTGTGTTCTCTGGAGTGAAGGAAGTCGGGGTGGACATGATAGAGCAGATCATCAAAGTCCTTTGCCAAGGGTATCAAAACTGAGAGAGCATAGGTTCAAGGTGAGGTTTAAACAGGATTCGGGGGATAGGTGATTGGCTGATATCTGAAGTGAAATACAAAAGTTTGCAGAGACAGGAGAGAGGAGAGGTGGGAATTGATGAGGGGAGAGGTTGGCTGAGTGAATGCAGAACTGGGTGAAGGAGACAGAGGGAAGAGAGTCTCTCAAAGCTTCAGGGGATCCTGTTTGATCCTGATCTCAGGCGCAGTCTACGTGGAATTTGCACATTCTCCCTGTGACTGAATTGGTTTCGCATGATTGGCTCTGGTTCTCTCCCACACATGGAGCCAACACAGAATGGATGGGCTGAATGATCTTGTGGGGGTTCCATGTGACCTCTCTGCCAGGGCTCAGGCTGATTGTAATGGCATTCTGTTGCTTCCTCTATCCCCGCAGCAGCTGTCGTTGTTCAACCTCAGCCAGCTGGGGGTCCTGGTGCCTGGGGTTGGCACGCACATGCTGTACAATACCAGCCCCAGGGATCTGGTCCGTGCTGTGCGAGGCCCCCTGTCCCAGCACGGACCCCAGCTCTCCACCCCGCAGCGGATGGCAGTGGTCACCCAGGTAAACTGAGCCCCAGACCCTGGCTCCCTCTGCCCAATGGGGCCCTCAGCAAACGGGTGGGTCTGGGAGGGTGTCGAGGGCAAGGGTAGAGATGGGGGTGGGGAGAGAGTGGGAGTTGGGGAGAGAGAGGTGTTGGTGTGGAGAAGAGGTGGGGTGAAGAGAGGGGGGCTGGTAGGGAGAAGGGATAGGAAGAGAAGGGGTGAGGTGGGGAGCGAAGGGAGTGAGGGTGTGGGGAGAAAGTGGGGTGGGATGGGGAGAGATTGGAGACAGGGTGAGGGGGGGAGTGGTGGGGAGGGGAGGGATGGTGAGCGGGAGGAAGGATGGATCATGCCTCTGACCTCGACTCTGTCTCCTCTCCTATATGCAGGTTGCTGCTTCCAGTAACGTGTCCTCCTGGCTTGACCTGTTGAACAGCTCCTTCCTGGAAGAGTTGTCGCTCTCCACGCTGCTGGGAATGCAGAGCTTCAACATCAGCCATCTCGGCCAGAAGGAGCTGAGGAGAAGCCAGGTTTGCTCAATGTTCCGATCACGTTACAACTGTAGTGGATGTCGGTGAGAACTGTGTGTAGTTCCAGTCGCCCGGCGAGAGGTGTAGAAATGAGAATGTTATTGGGACTGGAGTTAGTAGGAGAGTTTGGGACAGGCAGGAGACGCAGAGTGACCTTAAAGAGCATTATAGAGTCAATGGAATAGACTGTTCTCGGACCCAAAGAAAGTCCAAGAATTTGCTGAATGTTTGCAGGACTGGAGAAGAGAGGAGGAGGAGTGACAAGAAGGATGACTGGCAAGAAATTATACAAGTGAACCGATGCGGACTCAAAAGGCCAACATGGCCTGTTTCCGCTCCGTAAATGGTTATATGGTTATAAAGATAATATATACTTAAAGATGGATAAGAGAAGGGGAAGAAGGGAAAAAAGAGAGAGCGAGCTTTGTTATAAGTATAGGAAAATAGTGTTCTCTGTGGGTTGGGGGGGAGAATAATGGTCATTGCGAAATCTGTTGACACTTGCGAGTAAGTTCGCAAACTGAATTGAAAGGGGAGTTGTGGTTGCCATCAAGGGACAAAGGGCAATCCAAAGAGGGGAGATTCATTTGGAGTTAAAGGGTTATTGCTTGTGGGGATTGTTGGGGTATTTCATGTCTTCTATTTCAAATGGTTTTATCAGTTTGTTTTGTCCCTCTTCTTGCCATTTCGGCAGTTCACTTTTAGCTAAAAGTTCTTCTATTTTATCATCTTTCCCCTCATTCTCAGTTTGATACAATTGTTCATAAAATTCCTTAAAATTTTCATTAATCTCCATTGGATTATATGTAATTTGTTTGTCCTTTTTCCTTGATGCCAATACAGTTCTTTTAACTTGTTCTGTTTTAAGTTGCCAGGCTAATATTTTGTGTGTTTTTTCTCCTAGTTCATAATACTTTCGCTTTATTTCCACCTGATACATTTGTAATGTTTCGTATTTTATTTTTTGTCCGCCAATTCTCTTTTTGTTATACGGTCCCTTGTTGCTAGTTCTTTTTATGTACTTACTATCTCCCTTTCCAACTGTTCTATTTCCCGATTGTAATCCTTTTTCATCTTAGTTACATAACTTATTATCTGCCCTCTAATGAAGACTTTCATTGCATCCCATAATATAAATTTTTTTCACTGATTCTGTATTTATTTCAAAGTACATTTTAATTTGGCATTCAATAAATTCTCTAAATTCTTGTCTTTTAACTAGCATGGAGTTTAACCTCCATCTATATGTTCTTGGTGGGATGTCAGGGGTGAATGATCAGATAGCAATCTAGCTTTATATTCAGTTTTCCTAACTCTCCCTTGGATATGGATCGACATCAAAAACCTATCAATCCTTGAGTATGTTTTATGCCTACTCGAATAATATGAGTATTCCTTCTCCCTTGAGTGCTGCCTCCTCCATATATTCATAAGTTTAATTTCATAAAACTGGATCCAATTTTATCCAACATTGGATCCAAATTAAGGTTAAAATCCCCTCCTATCAATATATTCCCCTGTGTATCACAATCTTCAAAAAAATATCTTGCATAAACTTTTGATCCTCTTCATTAGGTGCATATATATTGATCAAATTCCAGAATTCTGAATATATCTGACAATTTCTCATTACATACCTCCTTGCTGGATGTATTATTTCCTCCTCTATTTTGATTGGTACATTTTTATTAATTAATATAGCTACACCTCTGGCTTTTGAATTATATAACGCTGCCGTTACGTGCCCTACCCAGTCTCTCCTTAATTTGTTACGTTCCACTTCAGTTTGATGCGTTTCCTGCACAAATGCTATGTCTATTTTTTCTTTTTTCAGTAAATTTAATAGCCTCTTCCATTTAATTTGGTTATGTATTCCATTAATATTTATAGTCATATAGTTCAACATGGCCATCTCATATTTTGTTTACACCTCATTTCCGCTTCCTCACCTCCACCATCCCCTTTTTCATCTCTCAATTTTCCCTTTTTGAACTCAATGTATGACAACACTTTTAAAACATAAAATACTTCAACAACTCCCACATCTAAAATTCCTTTAACCCCAAATGTCCCCCCCCCTCTCTGATTTGCCCCTTATGCCTTGCCAGGCAACCACAACTCCCCTCTCCATTTGGATTGCGAACCTCCTCGCAAGCGTCAACTGATTTCGCAGTGATTGTTATTCTCTTCCCCCCCAACCCCCTCCAGAAAAGACTTTTATCTTCACATATAACAAAGCTCACCCTCTTTTTTTCCCCTTACTTCCTTTCTTCCTTTTCTTTCCCTTTAGTTCTTACATACATTATTTTTATATCTTTATTTGTATTTTGTCGTCGTTCTTCGTTCTTGTTACATTTCTTCATCTCTCCTTCTGTCCTGCAGGGGTTCTGCAAATTCTCGTGCTTCCTCCGGATCCGAGAACAGTCTGTTTTGCTCCTCCGGGATAAATATTTTAAGCACAGCTGGCTATCTTAACATAAATTTATAACCTTTTTTTCATAGGATCGATTTTACTGTATTAAACTCCTTCCTCTTCCTTAAGAGTTCAAAACTTATGTTTGGGTAAAAAAATATTTTTTAACCCTGTATTCCAATGGTTTTTTGTCTTCTTTAATTTTATTCCTTGCCCTCTCCAGTATATTTTCTCTTGTCGTGTATCTCAGAAATTTTATTAAAACGGATCTTGGTTTTTGATGTGTCTGTGATTTTGGAGCTAATGTTCTGTGTGCCCTTTCTATTTCCATTCCTTCCTGATTTTCTGGCATTCCCAAGTCTTTTGGGATCCATTCTTTTATAAATTCTTTCATATTTGTGCCTTCTTCTTCTTCCTTTTGGCCTACTAAGTTTATATTGTTTCACCTACTATAATTTTCTTATAGTGGCTCTTACCGACCACTACTCCATCACAAGACTCCTCCCCGGGTATTTCATGTCTTAAGAGCGTTGTCAATCTTCTGAGCGAACAACTCTTGTAACTCTTTAACATTTTTGTCACTGTCTTCCAATTTTCTTCTTAAGTCATTCACTTCCATTTCTATAGCCGTTTCTCGTTCTTCCACCTTGTCTAATCTTTTCCCTATTTCTGTCATGACCAGCTCTATTCTACTCACTTTTTCTTCTGTACTTTTCATTTCACTAAATTCTAATGTCAACCATTCTTTTAATGCTCTCATTTGTTCTTGAAATTTTTTTATCTATATACTGTCCATCTATTTTACCTTCTATTTCTCTGTGCAGAGCTTGGTTTTCTTCTTCCTCTTCTGTGTCTGTACCTGTGTTTGTGCCTTCTTCTTCTCTTCCTTGTATCTGTGTCTCTTCTGACTTTCCTGATGAGTTGCTTGTTTCATTTTGCTGGGATTCTTCTTGCTTGGCTTCTTGCTGTTGGTCCTCTTCTTCTGGGCTAGTTATCTGTTGGGCCTCCTGTTGCTGTTCTTATTTCCTATCACTCCCTTTCCTCTTCTTCCAGCTGAGAGCCCTGGGTTCGGGCATCCCTCAGCTGGTCGCGCTGTGTTTGCTTGCTCCTCAACTGAGCCCCCCTCCTGTTCTCTTTTTCCTTAGTGAGTGCACTGCACATGGGCGACTCCTCGCACATGCACAGTTGTGTGCTTTTGTTTGGCTCAGAGAGCCATTTTTGCAGTCCAGCGGTCGAGAGGTCGTGTCTCTGTGGGGTCATCACCAACTTTGGGGAACGGGCTCTTTTCTCCACAACGGCTCCCTTTTTCTTCATTCAGGTAAGGCCTTCTCCTTTCTGGCGTCTTTTCTTCTTTTTTTCCCCGTTGTTTTTACTTTTTCTTTCTTGGGTGCCATTTTCTTTCTTTTCTCCACAATTTTATCTTTTATTTGTTATGTTTTGTGTTTCTTGAACTTTGTATTTTATTCACTTTATTTCTTCTTTTCTGGAGAGGCCTGGTATTCTCTTACTCCTCCCCGGGTATTTCATGTCTTAAGTGCATTGTCATATATTGAGATTAAAAAGGAAAACTTAAAAAACTGTAATGGAAAAAAGGGATGGAGATGGTGAAGAGGCGGAAAAGAAGTGAAAATAAAGATATAAGATGGCCACGTTGGACTATATGACTATAAACATTAATGGAATATATAAATCACATATAATTTAAAAGACAAAGTTATAATGATTGGGGAAACTTGGGAATCATATACGGAACATAACAGAAAGAACAGGCCTCGGACCACCACCACCTAAAATGATAAGATAAACATGATCAGTAGTATGTGAATAAGTAGATGGTGCGTCTTTTTTGTTTGTATTCCTTTTGTAAATGATATTATATATTATATATATGTCCAATATTTACTGTTTTTGGAGGGGGGTGGGAAGGGGGAAGGGAGGGATGGGGGAAAAAAGAGAAAATGTCACTGTGAATATTTAAAGAAATGCACCTGTAAATGTATTGGTTGATATGGTTCATAGTGGGATAAATAAAGAATTACAAAAAAAAGATCAAGAGCTACACTCAAGATGCACTTTGTCCCAGGGCTTTCATGGGCCCACTATAAGGGAACTCATTGCAGTTATTAATATTAATACAATACAGTTTTTTAAAATGGCAGCGTTGCCAGAGTACCTGTAACGGCAATGCTGCCGCTGTTACGCAGGGAGAGAGGGGAGCAGAGACAAAGCCCTTCCGCCCAGTCCATCTGCCAATGGCTCTCTACAGGCTTATAAACAGCCTGTTAAAGGAGCTGTCGGTGTTTTATTTAAAATCCAGTGACTGCAGGATATAGGCTTAAGATGGTGGCATTTTTAAACTCGTCAGCAGCCGTGAGCAGTTTCAGACTCTGGGGGAGTAGTGGACTGATGGAGGGCACCATTAACAGGGAGAACACCCTGTGGAGAATCTATGTTGAGCTGTCAGTCTTCCACTCTGCCTAGCCCTGCTTTACTGACATTGGACATGTATTATCTCTACCATTAAAGACACTCTCCTTGGGTATAACTGTGTTTGCACCCATTGTCTTTCATTATTGTACCATTAGTTTCTGCTAATAAAAGCCATGATTATTGTTTGAAAAAAAAGAGGGTTATACAGTCACGGGGAGTGTAGGTGAATGGTCACAATGAGATAAACAAGGAAATCTGAAGACTCTGGGGTCTTGGTGAGTCCACAAAAGTGCTGGGGAAACACAGACTCCAACCTGACAGTGTTAATATTGACATCCGTTAACTCCTTCCCTGGAGTCTCTCTTTCCCTAGCCTGCCAGCTCCCCAGCCCCTTCCCTCTCCAACCAGAGAGCTTTCCCCAGCCCTATGACATCTTCCCCCACCTCACTTCTCAGCTATAACCCTCCCAGTTGTACCTACCTATTACCTCTTGCCTGCAGCTATGCTATCCCCCCTTGCTTCCACACACCTTTTTATTCAGACCCCTCCCTGCTTTTCCACACTCCTGACAAAGGCCTCCAAGCCAAAACATGGTCTGCTTACAGGTGCTGCGTGACCTGCGGAGTTTCTCCAGCATGTTTGTGTACTGTGGCGGGTCACAGACTTTTCCCCAGGGCAGGAAGGTCCAAAACTGGACAGGCTTGACGTTGAGGGCTGGAGGTGTGGGGACAAGGTTTAAAAGGGTGGGGATTGTGTGGGACGAGCTGCTGGAGGGAGTACCTCCCCCGAGGCATATTTAAGAAGGGCCACAGACTGAATCATAAAATATTTTCTATGTACTCAGTAGGAGAGAAGTGTGGAAGAAATCAGCCAAATGACTGCTTCACAGGGAAGGGGTCCCATAAACTTTGAGCTGAGTCCTAAGGAGGTCATCGCCAAAAAAGGTTTGGGAATGGCTGAAGAAAGATATGGGCCAAGCCCAGACAAGCTCTGCAAAACACTAGGTCAGCATGGACACATTGGGCTGAAGGGCCTCTTTCCATGGTGTAGACTGTCCCTTTCCCACCCTGCCCATTGCCAACTGTTGTAAAGCAATCATCACCTCTGAACCTTTTCCGATGATGTGGATCAGTAACTGAGACCAGTTGGCTGTGATTCTCTCTCCTTGTCTCCCCCAGGCTTTGTTCCTTTACGAACTGGCGTTGAAGACACTGGCAGTGCAGGAAATAGTCCGGTAAGGAACTTGTGGCCAAAACATATCTCCAGTCATCTTCTCCCTGAATAACCCAGGTCTGGGACAAGGAACTGGCTCCAAATCCAGGTTCTTTTTCATCTGCTGTGGGCCAACTTCCATTCCGTGGGTTCTTGACCTTCTCCCTCCCCCTCCCCTTTCTCTCCCCCCTCCCCTTCCCCTTCTCTCTCCGCCCTTCTCTCTTCCCTTCCCCTTCCTTCTCCCCTCTCCCCCTCCCCCTCTCTCTCCTTTCTCCCTTCTTCCCCTCTCACCTCCTCCCCTCTCCCTCTCTTTCACATTCTCTCTATCCCTCTCACCCCCTCTACAGCCCTTTTTATGGTGTGAACCCGCACTAAATGAAATGCAGTAGTTAAATGTGCCTTTTTATGGAAAAGGTCTGGAAAGCGGAACCTGCGTTGCCTTCATAGAGCAGCATCGGGAATCATCTTCCAGAGCTGAGGGAGATGGGTGAGTGGTGCAGTAGCTCCACCCATTGCCATGATGTCATCCATAGGCACTGGCAAGAGAAAAGTTAATAAAGACATTCCCTCTCACCCAAAAGAACAAAAATTTTAGCTATCACTAACGTGAACAGATTAATGATGTGATTAATAAGTATCTGAACACACTGAGCGCTTTAAAATTCGCACTCCTGGGTGCGGGCTGACGACATCATCGCCTCGATATCATCCCACCCCTTTCTAGCCACCTTCAGCGGCATTGCCTTCACGGTGGGGGTGGAGTGACTGAGTGTACTCCCCCACCCACCCCCCCCATGGATCTGAATTCACCTGCTGAATATGCGCTTTTATGAAGGGAAATGAAGCAAGAATATCTCCCTCCACCTCCCCATCCCTCTGCCTCCGCCTCCCTGTCTCCACATCTCTCTGAGAGTATCTGTCTTTTGCTGAATCTACATCTCCCTCACTCTCTTTCTCTCTGTGACTGTCTCTCTCTTTCCCATCTACTCTGTTTCTCCCTTTACTACCCCAACCATAAACTACTCCAAGTCCTAACAAAAGATCTTGAAACATCACATTTTTGCACTAACTGCAACTGTGAATATTTATCTCTCCTATTGTATTTGTTATCTTCTTTCTCTCTCTCATGGTCTATTGTATTAATTTAATGTTTACCTACTGCGTGTTAATGTGATTTACATCCCCATGTAACTGAGGCTTCAGGTCCCCGTTTCACTGGAACAAATTGGAATGTCGGTGGATCTGTACATTGTACTTGTGTTTATGACAATAAGTTCTCAACATCCTCCTGTTCACTTTTTTGCCCAGATTTGGGGAGTTGGTCAGAGGTTTGACCTGTCAACAACTCCAATCCCTGGATCAGGCCACGTTTCTCCAGCTCGATGTCCTCCTCCAGGGGAGTTTCCCCCTCATGTCCCCACACCAGGTAAGCTGTGTATGAGACGGTGGGTCTTCACCACCCTGGGCTGGCCATGGGGAGGTGGGACTTCACCACCCTGGGCTGTCCACGGGGAGGTGGGACTTCACCACTCTGAGCTGTCCGTGGACTACATGCAGCCAGTGGTCACTGCTGTTATGGAATGGTGGCAGTTGGTGAGTGGGCAGCACCAGCACCAAGACAATGACCAGTGACCATCCCAGTGCTCGTCGGCTGGGAGGGCAGTGGCGATTCCCCGTGGGTCCCCAGACGGAGCCTTGGGAATATACATCCATGGGGAGAGAGGAGGGAAGCTGTGGGGAGCATCAGGACAGATGTTGGTGCTAGGGCATCCTGGTCACCACCAGTCCAGGGAAATCAGCCCCCATTTGTCTGACCTTCTCCACAACTCATCTCCCTACTCCTTTATCTTGCTTCCTCCAGCTCTCTTCCCTGACCCTCGGCCCCCTCCCCACATTACTCAGCTTTTACCCTTCACCTGCATCCTGTCAGCCCCTGTTCCTCCTCCACATCCCTCCTCTCCTCCACACCCCTCCTCACTTTCACACCCCTCCTCACTTTCACACCCCTCCTCACTTTCACACCCCTCCTCACTTTCACACCCCTCCTCACTTTCACACCCTCCTCACTTTCACACCCTCCTCACTTTCACACCCCTCCTCACTTTCACACCCCTCCTCTCCTCTACACCCTTCCTCACTTCCACACCCCTCCTCACTTCCACACCCTCCTCTCCCTCTACACCCCTCCACACCTACACCCCTCCTCACTTCCACACCCCTCCTCTCCTCCACACCCCTCCTCTCCCCACACCCCTTGTCTCCTGAGCAGAGTCATAAGGGGGCAATTGTGGGAAAAAATATAGAGAATGGCTGCTTTAAATGTTCCCCCTGTTCTTCCAGCTGAACTGCCTGGCCTGGAAGTATCTACAAGACGCACCGGGTTCGATGCCTTCTCTCCTCCTGGTGACCCTCCCGTGAGTACCAGGGTGTGTGAGCAGCTCAGAGTGTGTTCATGTTCCAGTTTCACTGCACATATACAGTCTTTGTCTTTCTCTTTCTCTCACTCTCACAGTTTCTCTTTCACCCTCTCTGTCTCTGTCTCCCTCTCTCTGTCTGTCTCCCTCTGTCTGTCTCTCTCTCCTTTTTTCCAGCTCCCCATTCTTTTTCCTCTCCATTCAGAGAGCTATCTCCTTCCTCTATCACCTCTCAGCTTTTTCCTCTGTGCCCTCCCACCCATGTCCACCTGTGACCTCTTGCCCATTGGCCTGTGCTCCTTCCCCCAGCCCCTTCTTCCCTCCAACCCCCACCTTTTCCTTCTGGTGCCTGCCTGCCTATGCTCATACCTTGACCAAGAGCTCAGGCCCGAAACGTCGGTGATATATCTTTGCTTCCTAAGGACGCTACAAGACCTGCTGAGTTTCTCCAGCAGTTTTGTGGAGATACTGCCACATATTCCTGACTAATGGGGAGGTGTTGTGGGTCCAGGACGGTAGGTGCATTACCTGTACACCAAGGAGCTGTGGAAGGGTTGGGAGGTAACCACCTGGCTTGATTTCTCCTGTTGTTGTGTCCAGCACTGCCATCCTGGCCTCGACCCCTCAATCAGCCTGCAGGCCTCTGCTAACTGCCCTGGAGAGGGCCAACCTGTCGGCAATCGTCCCCAACCCAGCAAGGAGGGCACAGGTGATTGGCAGAGCCCTGTGGTGTCTGGTGAGTGCGGCGCTGCGTGTGACATATACACAGCCACTGGGGACAAGGGTCCACACCCCCTGGCCGTGGGCACCACCCTCCCTTCGCAACCTGCCCCACATAAACCTGTCCCTTGCTCCCCACCCCAGAATAATCAACTGACCCAGTCACATAGGCAGGCTGGGGGCTGATGTCGGTGAATGACCCCCCCCCCCCCCCATCTACTCGGCAGAAATATGGAGTGTAAAGAACACTCGACTATGGCACACCTCCAGAGTCCCAGGTTCAATCCTGATCTCTGGTGCTGTCTGTGTGGAGTTTGCACATTCTCATGGTCACCTTGTGGGTCTCACCCCCATGAGTTCTCCAGTTTTCCCCGTATCCTGTGGATGTGTGGGTTGTTTAGATGAATTTGCTGCTGCAATTTATCCCTGGTGTAGGTAGAATCTGCATGCGAGTTGATGTGGGGGCCTGAGGGTCAGCAGAGACTCAACTCAAGATCCCTTTATTGTCATGTAATAAAGACAGTGCAATATTACATGAAAATTGCTTTAATCCGCTGTAAGGCAGACAGATCCGCCATCAACAGAAATTGCCTGAAGCGTCTCTTACAGCCAGAGAGAGAGAAGAAGAAAGATCCCCCCCCCCCTACCCAGAGTCACCGAGTGTCCATGGATTCACATCCCGAGCTCCAGATCCAAACCTCCGACACGGTCAGGAACCCTTCAGCACCCTCTCTCATCCCGGTTCCTATACCTGGTGCCACTACAGCCAGTCTCCAGCAGTCCCCAGCCTGGTGTAAATCCTCGATTGCAGTCACCAGCAGTCCACAGTTTCTCCTTGAATCCCCTCGCCTGTGTGCCCTTCAGCCGTAGAGCTCCTTGCTGGTCCGCTGCCTTGACAACCCATCCCATGAGTTGTCTCCTCTGCTTCTCCTTCTCAAACGATGGGATGTCCTCCACTTCCCCGGAGTGTGCAACCCCTCGTAGGTGCTGCCAATCTTGGGTGCAGAACACCTGCGGTCCCGTGAGTTTTAAATAAAACCATCCATCAGCTCCATTAACAAGCTGTTTAAAGCCTGTATGGAGCTGACAGCAGTCAGACTGGGCAGCTGGACCCTGCAGAAGCACTGAGTTTCTGCTCCAGCGCAGGTCTGCATCAGCAGTGCTGCCATTTTGGGTGAAGGGTCTGTTCCAACCAACTAAAGAAACTCAGTGTAATCTTGGACAAAGTATCAGTGCTCACCACCCTAAACAGTCCATCCCTCCTTCACAAGCAACTCATGTTCACAGATGTATGGAGCAGGTCCCTCCAAGTCATGCATCCTCCTGACTGGGAAATGCATTATCAGTGGCCCTCAATCCCAGAATTCCCTCCCCAATGCTACCGTGGGAGCACCTTCTCTGGAAGGAGCACTTTGGTCTCCACCACCTTCTCCAGAGAATTAGCAATGGGTCACCTGTGGGGGAGATCCAGGGAAGCCATCGCAGAATTCAGGACGAGGAATGGAGTTCGATCAGCCTATGAAAGAGAGGGATTAGAAATAAAATCCAGCAATATTACGGGTGATATCACATGGGGTGGAGGATTGCAAATGGATGCTTAGTGCTGAGCTGAAGGGCACCACACAGATGGCTGAAGGAGCCTTCAGTGGGGTGGGCTGACTGAAAGTGGGTGGTTATCAATTGGCTGGGATGTGGAGAGGTGCAGAATTCACAGGGGGCTGTAGGGACAACATGCTGGGAAACTGGGGAACATAGAATGTAGGCACCAGTGGAATGGGAGTCTGCATGGGGCATTGTCAGTCCACGTGGGTCTGCATGGGTCTATGTCAATCAGGTTTGATCAGTATAGTCCTGTGGATTTTAGTTTAGGTCTGCATAGATCAATATAGGTCTGCGCAGGTTAGTCCAGGTCTGCGCAGGTCAGTGTAGATCTTGCACCAGTCTGCAGGGATTAGTTCAGGTCAGTGTAGGTCTGCACAATAGCAAATAGTGTTGGAGAACCTTCTTGTCTTTTGCACTAATTAATTTTGTAAAATGTGATTCACAGTAATATTTGGCCTGTTAGGCTGCCGCATAACAACAGATTTTCACAACAATACATCCTGATTCTGAACTTGTGCAAAGGTTTAATTGCATACATGCTTGCATTTTTAGAACTACACCATTCAGGATGAGTATGATGTGGATATCCTGGGCAGAACAATCTGTTACCTGCCACCTGAGATCATAAAGACCAACATTTCCAACAAGGCAATGAACGAAGCACTCATTCAGTTCAGGCTCTGCAGGAACCTCAGCCTGGCCCAGAAGAGAGAAATTAGAAATAAAATCCAGGAGTATTACGGGTAAGGCAGAAGGGAGTATTTATTTATCTGTCCTTTCATATTTATAACCTTCTGGTATCTTTTGGCTTAATTGCAGTTGGTGTTATCGTACCTGTGTGGCTGCAGTGAGTGAGAATTTCGGTGCATCCAGACATTATATAACAACTCTCATTACTCATGTTTCAGTGAGGTGTCTGATCACTGAGTGTTCCCGAAACACGGAGACCTAACACTATCTTTGACCACATCCCTTAATACCATGGCCTCATCTACTATCAAACCAAAGCCATCCATCATTTGGGAGAGCAACACCTAATATTCCATCTGGACACTCTCCAACCGGACGGCATTAACATCGACTTCTCCACTTTCTGTCGGCCTGCTCCCCCTTCTCCCTCCCTTCCCCCCCCCCCCCCCCCGGCCTCCTTTCCTCCAGCTTCTCCACCCCCTTCCCTCTACATTCACAGAGCCACCCCCCCCCCCCCCCCCCCCACCATTTGCTGCTGGTTTGCCCTCTATCCACCTATTACCTCCTCTCCTCTCCCTACCCCCCCTTACCATTTTGTTTGGGTGCCTGACAAAATTTTTCATACCTTAATGAAGGGCTCAGGCCTGAAACGTTGGTTATGTATCACTATAAAGGACACTGACCTGCTGGGTTTTGCCAGCACATCATATTTTTACTTCAGTCACCGTGTCTGCAGACTTTCGTGTTTTATTGCCTGTCCTTTACCTGTTCTCATTTTCTTTATCGATTCTAGCACTTGCTGTTCACTCAACCGCACCCCCCCCCCGCCCCCAGTGGTCATCTCCTCTTCCCGTCGCTCTATCTCTCCCATCTTCACCCACCCAGCACTCTAATAGAGGTGTAAAAGATTACAAGGGGCAATTTCAGGGGGACTTTTTTTATACAGAGAGTGGTGGGTGCCTGCAATGTATTGGCAGCAGGTGGTGATGGAGGAGGCTGGTACATTAGGGTACCAGCCAGAGAGCGATGAACCTTGGAATTTGCTACCACGGTGGCTGTGGAGGGCAAATCGTTGGATGTATATAGGGCAAAGTTTGATAGGTGTCTGTATAGATTTCAGAAGATATATTGTCAGAGTACAGACACATCATGTACAACCCTGAGATTCTTTTTCCTGCGCGTGCGGCAGAATTGGCACTTATTGGTAGTGCAAAGAAAAACTGTACACAGCATACACACGTAAACAAATAAAGAAATGTAAACAAACTGCAATACAGAGATAATTTTTTTAAAAATCATAAAATGCAAAAGAGTCCTTAAATGAGCCCCTGACTGAGTTTGTCATTGAGGAGTCTGATGGTGGAGGGCAGCAGCTGTTCCTGAACCTGGTGGGACAAGTCTTGTGGCACCGATACCTCTTTCCTGAGAGCAGCAGCAAGAACAGAGGGTTTGCTGGGTGGTGTGGATCCTTGGTGATTGGTGCTGCTCTCCAACGGCATCGTTTCCCATAGATGTTCTTGATGGTGGGGAGGATTTTGCCTGTGATGTCCTGGCCTGTGTCCACTACCTTTTGCAGAGCTTTACACTCAGGGTTATTGGTGTCCCCAAACCAGACCATGATGCAGCCGGTCAGCACACTTTCCTCCACACCTCTGTAGAAATTTGCCAGGGCTTCCAAAGTCATAACAAACCTCCGCAACTTCCTGAGAAAGTCGAGGCACTGTCAGGGTATCAAGGGTTATGGGGAGAAGGCAAGGGAATGGGGCTGAGAGGGAGAATGGAATAGCTCATGGTGGATTGGTGGAGCGGTCTCGATGAGCTGAATGGCCTACTTCTGCTCCTAGATCTTAGGATCTTTTGGCCATGGATGTAAGAAAAATGGAGGGTTATGGGTGTGAGAGAGAGAAGAGGTAGACTGATACGAAGTAGGGTTTATAAATGACAGAAAATTGTGGGCTGAAGGGCCTGCACTGTGCTAGAATGTTTCATCACCTCGTGAATCCCTCCCCAGTCCTCCCATCCATCCAAAGCTTGATCTCGATTAGGGTCCTGGCCTGGTATTGGCTGACCCTCTCTCTCTGTGGACACTGCCTGGCCTTCTGAGACGTTCCTGCTGTTCAATGCTGGCTCAGAATTCACATTTCAGAATCAGAATTTATTGTCATGAACATGTCACGAAATTCATTGTTTTGCAGCAATGTCACAGTCCCAATGTAACTGCAGATCACATAAAAAAATAAAAGTGTAAAAAGAGAAAGTGAGGCAGTGTCTTTGGTTCATTGTTCATTCAGAAATCTGATGTTGGAGCAGAAGAAACCATCCTTGTGCTGCTGAGGGCTCGTTTTTAGGCTCCTGAACCTTCTTCCCGATGGTAGCAGAGTGAAGAGGGCATGGCCTGGGTGGTGGGGGTCGTTGAGGATAGAGGCTGCTTTTTTAGACACCGCCTCATGTAGATGTCCTCAATGGAGTGAAGTCTGGAGCCTGTGATGTCACAGGCCGAGTTAACAACCCTCTGGAGTTTATTCTTGTCCTGTGTATTGCCACCTCCATACCAGAAAGTGCTACAACCAGCCAGAATGCTCTCCACAGTCCACCTGTAGAAATTTACAAGAGTCTTTGGTGACGTACCAAATCTCCTCACAAAGAATAACCACTGGCGAACCTTCTTCATGATTGCATCAACATGGACGCCCCAGGACAGATCCTCAGAGATATTGACACCCAAGAATTTGAGATTCTTGACCCTTTCTACTACTGAGCCCTCGATGAGGACTGGGTCGTGTTCCCCTGACTTCCTCCTGAAGTGCGCAGTCAGCTCCTTGGTTTTGGTTAGGTTGAGCACGAGGTTGTTGTTTCACCATATAATGACCTGACCTCTCTCCCTCCTGTATCCTTCCTCCGTGCTGTTTGTGATTCTGCCGACTACTGTGGTGTCATCGGCAAACTTATGGATGTCATTGGAATTGTGCCTGGCCATATGGTCATGGGTGTAGAGTGAGTAGAGCAGTGGGCTAAACATGCATCCTTGAGGTGCCCCTGTGCTGATCGTCAGTGAAGAGGGGACATTATTTCTGATTTTCCCCACATTTTCAGTTCTGGTCTGCATTCCTGTTGCAGGGACCCAGCTGGATGGCAACCTGAGCTCCTGCAGGACCTGGGGCCTCTGGTCACACTCTTGTCGAAGGAAGATCTCACCACTGTCGCCGAGAAGGTGCAGTCCCCTCATATCGCCGTTTCCCACATCCTCTACTGCTGTCACTCCATATAACCCAGCTCCCATGAGCTCTAACAAATCCTTTGAAGGAAAAGCCAATAGGTAACACTGGACAACAAAGGTTTTCAAAAGGTTCGCTTCCTGAAGAAACATTGGGGATTGGGACAGAAAACCTCAAGATAATTTCAAATACGGATTTCCTATATCACGTAGGAAGTTGGAGAAACATTAAATGAACTGTTATTGAATTTAGCCTGTTTAATAACATAATGATACTGACTCATTGCATTAGTTCAACTCATTGCCACTGATTTTTGTTTGTACTCAGCATCTGATGCCTCTCGTGTCAGTGTCCGACAAGAGTCAGCCAGCATTGATGGATTCCAGTTGCCCTGATCCCACTTTCCCACAGTCACAATGTCCCAGTGAAACCTTCCACCGTGTTCGTTACTGACGGCACCAACATCAGCAGGGAAGACGTCCAAGTGCAAATGCAGAAAATGGATTTTCAATGACCAGTTGCACTTCACGGTTTTGTCTGGTTGAAGTCGACTTAAAATAGGACAGGAAATCACAAAAATGGGTTATATCTAAAAAAAAATGGAACATGATAGGAAAATTTTTCAGATGATTTTTGTCAGCAGGCCAAAATCCATAAAATACACCCAAAAGTGCTCAGGAAGTGAAATCTTTGTTGTGTAGTGTAACCGAAGGAGAGGGCAGAGTGGGTTTGATCGGATCACGCTGTTAAATCGTAGCCAAGAGTCCTGGGCTCACTAGGGCAGCTGGAAATTTAAATGCATTTGGAATTAAAACTCCAGCTAGTAATGGTGACCTTGAAACCAGTGGGTGGCCATAGAAACCTACCTGCCACCCCAATACCCTTTAGGGGTGCAAACCTGATGTCCTTACCAAACCTGTCTCGTCGGTGACCCTGGAGCTGCCCAGCGGGTCTCTCTGACTCCAAGCTTGGTGGCTCACCGTCAACTCTCGCTGGCAATCGGCGATGGGTGGTCACCCTCCATGCGACCAGGAGCGGGCTCAATCCCCATAAAGAGCTATTGTGGAGCCAATGGGCAGAATGGCCTCTTTCTCTGCTGTTGCTTCCTCTGGATGCCAGTGTAGAGGCAGCACAGCCAGTGGGAAGAACCAGCCACACTGTACCTGTGTGCTTGACAATCACTATCAGCGGAGATCACAAAGGTGTGGGAAGCCGCCATTTTTCTTTCCTTGTCTGACCAAGTTCATTATATTATATCCCCTCTCCTCCCTCCCAGTTTCCGGATATCTTACTGCAGTCGGCGCTGGAAGTGAAAGGTATGACTGCTTCTCAGGATTTCCTCTTGGCAGTCTTCCACGCTCTCGAGAAAACAAGTGGGAGCCTCCAACCCTCCAACACAGCTCCAGGTGAACCTGTTTTCCCCTCCCCAGCCCCGTGCACTCCTCTTCATCCTGATAGAGCTCTGGGTCCAGCTGGCTTGAATCTCTTTTGTTTACCCTGAATCAGTATTCCATTTGATGCCTCCCTCTTCTTCCGATCCACATCTCTCCATCCTCCCTCCATCGTTGTCCCCTTTCCCACATCCACCCATGCATCCTCCTCCCCCTTTCTGGTTCCATCCGCTCCATTCTGTCCTTTCCATCTCTTTTCAGGCTGTGGCGGGATTCGAAGCCCAACCTCCGATCAAATCCTCAAACTGGCGGATGCCAACTCGTATTGGTCGGCCCAAGAGCTGAGCTGCCTATCCCCCGAGACCTTTGTACGAAGCGTCGAGCTCCTGGGAGGCTTGAGGAGGTTCAGCATGGCCCAGCTGGTGGCTTTGAAGGAGAAAGCCAAGGAGGTCTGAGAACGAGGAGGCTTCGCTCTGGTCCGTACACAGTGTCCAGAGACCAGGCTTCACCCAGCAGGTCGGGCAGCGTCTGTGGGGAAAGATGCAGAGTTAACGCTGCAGCTCCCTGACTTTTCATTAGAGAGTTGTTCTGTTGATGCATCAACAGGTTCTCTCTCCACAGAGCTGCGCAATTTGCTGAGTGTTGTCAACAATTGCTGTTTATATTTTGTGCTTTCACTTGATGGAGAAAATGCCCCTCCATCCGGGTGTTTTTGCATTGTACCATGTATGAAAATGTTCAGAGTGAATTCAGGAGACCTTTATCACACCATTACCCCATGTGTGATGAATATAGATGAAACTCAACCACAGCGAGTGGTTGAGCTCAAACTAGTCCACAGGCTACATTACCCTATGCAATTCTGGTTGCCCCAGGACAGGAAGGGTGTGGAGACTTTGGAAAACGGACAGAAGTGATTCACTAGGATGTTGCCTGGATTATAGAATATGAATTACGGGAGATATTGGATAAGCCTGTTTTTGTTTCTCTGCAGCGTCAGAGGCTGAGGGGAGATCTGCACAGTGTGGGGACTGATAGCGGGCTGTGGGTGGGACGTCCCCACACTGACAGCCAGTGCCATCTGGCCCACAGTGTAGGGTCTTATATCGGGTTGTTGGGAGAGAGTGGAGCAGCAGGATCAGTGTGGGGACGTCCCCGCGCTGACAGCCCGCGCTGGCTGTTCCAGCTCCGACAGACCGAAGGGACAGGAGACGGACTGTGCTCAGAGGCGCATCCAGTGCAGCTGTCCCTTCAGGTGGCCAGCATTACGCTTTTAGCGCTGCCACCTGAATGGCGTTTCAAAGGGCCGCTTCTGTTTCTGTAGGCACATTCTTGACGGAGAATGCAAACGAAGAAGCCTACTGTAACCCCGCACCCTGCACAGAGTGGGGGTTGCAGTCTTACAGGAGGCCCTTTCAGGTGGACCCTCTGCCTCGATCTTAACCTGCGGACTCACCTTTCAGGTGGCAGCCCTAAAAAGCTGCTACTGTGTTGGCCTGGTCCACCTGAAAGGGCCTGTTGATATTCAAAGGCGCCTCGGAGCATCTCCGCAGCTGATGGAGGCGGGGTGACTGGTGCCGCAGTGCAGTATAACAATGGCGGTCTTTGTGTTTCCCTCAACAGTTCCAGCTGCGTGGGGGATTATGGGTAGGGAAGACCGCCATTGCTATGGTGTGTTTTGAGCCGCAAAGAGCGACCCTGGTGTAGGAGTGGCCAGCCGGGCTGTCACAGTCCACACCGGCCGCCCCCCCCTGCATTCCCCGCTGGCCACGCCTGCCCCCATAGCCCCCGTCAACCTCCCCTCCCCAGTGGGGCAGGTGTTGTCAAGTAGTGGGGAATTGGGTCACTGGCTGATGGAATTACAGCGGCTGCACATTGAGGTGAGTATGTCTTTAGCCACACGGGTGGGAGATCACAAAAGGTTGTTCAGATAACCTGAAAGGGCCTACAACTCACCTGAATGTTGCCGCAGAGGAGAGAGGAGAAGATTTGGTTGCTGCGGGAGAGCGAGGAGAGGGGTTGGCTGCCGCAGGGGAGCGAGGAGAGGGGTTGCTGCTGCTGGGAAGAGAGGAGAGGGTCTCCTGCCGTGGGAGAGAGAGGAGGGGGTCAGCTGCTGCGGAATGTGGGAAGCACGATTGACAGTGGAAGGAAGACTGACAGCTGGTTGGGGGGACGGGGGAGACTAGTTTACGTGACTCGTCACTTACCGTGTCATCAGAGTGCAGGGTGGGGTGTTACAGTGAGACAGAGTACAGGGTGGGGTGTTACAGTCATAGTGCGGTGTCACACTCGGTTGGTGTAGGGTGTGGGTTTGCAGATGGATGGGGTGCAGTCGGACAGGTTGTGGCTCCATCAGCACTGACACTGAGCTCCTCCCCCAGGTGTGGGGCCCGGTCCAAAGCTGGAGAAACCACCAGATCCAGGCTCTCGGGCGAATAGCAGTGTCGCTAAGTGAGAGGGAAATCATGGAGCTGGATCTTGGCTCCATCGACACGATTGCTGCGCTGAGCCAGCACGAGGAGTGGTCTCCGCTGCAGGTAGGAGTGGCTTCCAAGCACATGGGCCATCAACCGAAACATACTCTCCCTTCCTCCCTCAACAGATGTCACCTGTGGTATCCTGTGCACTCCCCATCTCTCCACCCGTCCCTCATCTTCTGATGCCTTTATCGGTGGGGCATATTGGTCTACTCCGACCACATGGAGAATTGTGCGGAGTTGTGGTCACAGCATTGCAGGAAGGAGGTGGAGGCTTTGGAAAGGCTTCAAGGGGTTCATGGGGAGAGGCTGGACAAACTGGGGGTTTTTCTCTGGAGTGAAGGAGGCTGAAGGGAGGGTGTAGACTCGAGGTGACGGGGAGCTGGTCTTCCTAATGGGTCCTCAACAGGAAACCTTGACTCTCTCTTTCAACAGAAGCTGCCTGGCCTCTGTTTCCTGGGGTTCGCCCCAGGTTCTTCGAGAATGTCCATAAGAATGACCTGACACTTTCTTTTCTTTGCTCTCCTATCCCTGTTCATTTATCGTTTATTGTCAGAGCACATACATGACATCATGTACAACCCTGAGATCCTTTTTCCTGAGGGTGAGGCAGAATTACCACTTATGGGTAGTGAAAATAACACCTCTTCTCAACATGTAAACAAATAAAGAAATGTAAACGGAATGTGTAATCCAGAGAAGAAGAAAAATAATAATATACATGAGTAAGAGTCCTTAAATGGGCCCCTGATTGAGTTTGTTGTTGAGGAGTCTGTTGGTGGAGGGGGAGCAGCTGTTCCTGAACCTGGTGGAGCGGGTCTGTGGCACCGATACCTCTTTCCTGATGGCAGCAGCGAGACAGAGCGTGTGCTTGGTGGTGTGGATCCTCGATGATCACTGCTGCTCTCCGACAGTAGCGCTCCCTGTAGATGTTTTCAATGGTGGGGAGGGTTTTGCCTGTGATGTCCTGGGCTGTGTCCACTACCCTTTGCAGGGCTTTATGCTCAAGGGTATTAGTATCTCCATACCAGTCCGTGATGCAGCCGGTCAACATACTTTCCACTATATGGACCGTGAATGTAGCATGGCTGTAGAACATACACCAAACAGCACACAACAGGCCCTTCAGCCTACTTAAACAAATCTAATCCACCATCAATCTAATCTTTCCTGTATTTTACAGCCCATAAACCCCCCCCCCCCCCCCATTTCTTGCATCCATGTGCCTGTCTAAGAGTCTTTTGAATGCTCCTATCGTACCAGCCTCCACCCCCAGCCTTGGCAACGCATTCCAGGCACCCACCCCTCTCTGTGTTAAACTTACCTCTGACATCTCCCCATAATATCCCTTCACTCACCTTAAACAGATGCAGGTTGACAGAATAGTTAAGAAGGACTATAGGATGCTGGGATTCAGTATAAGGGGATTGAGTTCAGGAGTAGTGAGGGCATGTTACAACTCTACAAATCTCTGGTGAGACCACACTTAGAGTATTGTGTTCAGTTCTGGTCACCTCAATGTAGGATGTGGAAGCTATGGAGAGGGTGCAGAGGTGATTTACTAGATGTTACCTGAAATGGAATAAGTCTTATGAGGCGAGGTTAGCAGAGCTGGGACTTTTCTATTTGGGGCAAAGAAAGATGAGAGGAGACTTGATAGAGGTCTACAAGATTATGAGAGATGTCGATAGGGTGGGCAGCCAGGCCTGTTTTCCAGGGTGGGAGTAACAAACACCAGAGGACATCTGTACAAAGTGGAGGGAGGGAAGTTTAGGAAAAACATCAGGGGGAGGATTTTTTAATTTTTTTTTTACACAGAGTTCTGGGGACCTGGAATCCCAGAGGCTGAAACGTGAAGGGCATTTAAGTCTCTTAGACCGACACATGGATGAATGAAAAATAGAGGGTCCTGAGGTAGGGAGGGTTGATTTTTTGGGGGAAATCTAGATCGGCACAACCTCGTGGGCTGAAGGGCCTGTACTGTGTTGTAATGTTCCAAGACATTGCCCATTGGCGCCCTGTGCTGGTTGCCTGCCCTGTGTTGGGTTGAAGGGAGGGGAATATGTGGAAATCTCTCGCCCCAAGAGTGTGGAGACAGATTACACTGGGGATTTAAAGAGGAGAACCTAGAGGGGTCGTGGTGGAGGGGTGGGACCCATGCAATCACAGGGAGAACGTCCAAACTCCACACAGACAGCGCTGGAGCCACGACTGCCACCTGGTTCACTGTCCTTGGAGCAAAGGATGTTCAGGGAGACCAGTTGAGTTCCGTCCAACCCCAACTTTCCACCCGAAGCCTCTCCAGCTCCCTCCACCTCTGACCTGTTCCTGAAAACCCCTCTCCCGTCCTTCTATTTCCTCACATGGTCCATGAAGGGATTGGACTAATTGTGGATATGCGGTGGGGGGCTACATTCCCATAGCCCCCATGCATTGTTGAGCATTTTCCCTTCCTCACAGGTTAGATCCTTGTTGGAAGGGTTTCTTCAGGACTCTGGACAAATGGTCAGAGATCTGAAGGGCTGGGACCTGGCTGGACTTGGCACCCTGCTATGCGCGATGACTGGTTCTGAGGTCGACTCCATCAGCGTGGCCGCCTACAGGTAGGCAGACCTCACCACAAGCCTCCATTCCCTCTGACTACAGTGCACCCGGTGCAGTGGGTCTGGGTCTTGTTCCCCACTGGGGGTCTGCAGGGATGTGGGACACAAGACCCCCTAGAACTTCAGTTGTAGAGGCGGAGGTAAACATTCCTGTTTACTCACAGCAGACAGAGGGCCTCTCTGTGCCCATGGGGGCTGGGTCAGTAACCACTAAACTCAACATTCGCTGGTTGTGATCCACAAACATCTGCTTGAAGGTGAGGGAGTGCTGCTGACTGGCATATTCCAGGCTGCAGGAGTACATGCTGGGGGATGCACAGCCAACACAAGGGCACTGGGGGATAGGACTACCATTACTATCTTCCCATTACTGGGCACTGAGGGGCTGAGACAGAGGGGCAGGGAGATATGGGGAGAGGGGCAGGTAGAGAGGAGGGGGAAGAGACGAGCAGGGAGAGATAGGGAGTGGGACAGGTAGAGAGAGGGAGAGGGGGGAGAGATGAGGAGAGGGGCAGAGATAGATGGGGAGTGGAGCAGGGAGAGGGGGAAGAGATGAGGAGAGGGGCAGGGAGAGATGGGGAGAAGGGAAAGATGGGGAAATGGGCAGGGAGAGATGGGGAGTGGGGCAGGTAGAGAGAGGGAAGGGGAGAGGTGGGAAGGGGTGAGGGGCAGGAAGAGATGAGGAAGGAAATAGGAGAGAGGCAAATGGGTTGAGTGGGTGGAGTGGTGTGAGGAGGTGGTGTGTGGGTGAGGGTGGAGTGTATGGGTGGGAGTTAATGGGTGAGGGTAGTGGGGGTGAATGGGTGGGGGGGGGGGGAGAGAGAGCAGCAACTGCTATGTCCTGTGTGGCTGCACAATGGCGGGGGGTTGCACAGAAGCACAGTGGCCCCTGCTGTGCTACCTAACCACTGCCTCTTGCAGCATTGCAGCAGCGAGGGTCGGCCAGGTGTCTTGCAGACCAGCAGTCCTGCGACAGATGCTGACAAAGGCAAGAAGGGTCTTCGGAGATGTCAGCGAGTGGCACAGCTCTGTCCTCTGGGAGGTCGGATTAATAGCAGGTGGGAGGGGAGACGGAGCCCCGTGCAGGGGAGGGGGGAGGTGTTGATGGAGCCTCCGGTGGGAGAGGGGGAGATTGAGTCTCTGGGCAGAGTAAGAGTGACAGAGCCTCCTTGCGGGATATGGGGAGGGGAGGGGCTGATGGTGTCCCTGGGAGGGGGAGTGGGCAGAGACCCCTTCAGCCTACCATCCCTATACTATCCACCCATCCCATTGTATCCTCCCCACATTTCCATTATTTCTTCCCGGCTTAGAGGGAATTGGTCCAAGGGCAGGTAAATGGGACCAGCTCAGGTAGCCAGTGTGGTCAGCATGGACACATTGGGCCCTGTGGCCTGCTTCCCTGCATTACAACTCATTGACACCATGATTCGGAGTGGCCCAACCCTGCTCCTAATCCTTCGGTCCTACTTCCATGGGGAAAACCCGTTCCCAGCCACTGTGGGGGGGGGGGGGGGGGGGGAGGGTCCTTTGTCATGTTGAGCCGCTCACCACTGCTCCTGGACTTTCCCTTCACAGCTGGGATGAGCGGGGAGGAGATCAAAACCCTGAGGCCAGACCTGATGCCCTACTTCAAGCCGGAGGCAATGGCTGCTCTCCCCACTGATGTGTTGAAGGTGAGGTGACTCTTCCCAAGCCCTGCCACACCAGGGCTGCATCCTCACCTGCATTTTGCTTCAGCCTTACGAGCCCAGGGCGAGGGGAAGGGGAGGGGGAGAGAGGGGAGGGTGGAGAGAGTGGAGGGGGAGTGAGGGGAAGAGACCAAAAGAGAGGGGAGGAGAGGGGAGAGGCTGAGAAGAGAGGGGGAGAGAGAGGAGAGGGAGTGGGGTAAGAGGTGAGAGACGGCGAAGGGGAGGGGGAAGAAGTGAGAGGCAGATAGACATTTGTTTAAGTTGGGGAAGGGGAAGTTAAAGGGACATATGGGGCAAGTTTATTTACATAGACGAGGGGAGAACATACTAACTCCTTACAGGCAGCGTGGGATTCGAACCCCAGTTCCTGGTGCTGTAACAGTGTTATGCTAATTATGAATATCTATTTATTGATCCTTTGATATTTATTATTTCTTTCTCTGTCTTGGCATGTTACTGTAATTTAATTTTTTGTGGGTGAACCATACGTACCTGTGTGACTGCACCTGTACGTTGTACTTGTGTGTATGACAATAAGATCTCATTGAACATTGACCCCTGTTTGCCTGTGGCTGGGGCTGGAGATCGACGCTTGGGTTTACCTGCACGTGGTGTTGTTTTCCTGCAGGAGCTCTCTCCAGAACAGCTGACGATGCTGGGGCCTGAGAACGCAGCCGCATTGACGCAGGCCCAGGAGGCGGTGCTGAACCCGGTGCAGATTGCCAGCCTGCTGACAGCCAGAGAAGGGGCCCGGTCAGACCAGGTGCCCCCCTCCCCTTCTTCAGTCACAGGTAGCAGGTGTGGAACTGGCCCATGCCAGAGACAAGGGGGTCTGGGGCCAAGGGGTCCGTCTGTGAATGAAGGGGGCCAGTGTGGGACCAGATGTGGAGCTGGCCGGTGCTACAGAGTGGGGGGGGGGTGGTGTGAATCTTTTGAATTTGTTGTCCCAGATGGCTGTGGAGGTCAGGATGATGGGTTCATCAGCAAGTAGTCAAAGGTAATGGGGGGGTGGGGGAGGCAGGAGAATGGTGTTGAAGGAAAATACCCACCATGATTTGGGATAAATTCTGCATCTGTTTTATGGTGCTGAACTGTCCTCTTTCTATCGTGGGTCTTTCTAGTCCTGGTGCATGAACACCTTCTATGGAGGTTCGTTATTGATCTAAACGTCCAAAACCTGGCTGCCTGTACCCCAACAAGAGCCATTTTGGAGCTGTCTGATCCACCCTGGTTCCTCTGTGTGGAGATCCCCCTCTTCACTCTTGGGCCTCTTTAGTACTTTTCCCATAATCTTCTGTTCCTCCCAATTTTCTCCTCTTCCATGGCCCCAGATTCTGTCATTGCCCCAGTGGATGCGTTCTTGACTGCTGTGATTCCAGACTCTGAAATACCTTCTCTCTCCCTCCCCCCTCCCCCTCTCTCTACCTCCTCCCTCGTTGGCCTCATCTCCATATCTCTGCCCCTCCCTAAACTGCTCGCTTCACCCTTTCCCTACCTCTTTGTATCTCCCTCCTGCTCACTTTACACTCCCTCTCCCCACCCCTCCCTCTCCAAACTCCTCCCTCCATCCTCTCTCTCTGCCTCTCCCTGACTAAATCTCTGCCTTCCACAACTCATTCCTTCCCCTCCCTATCATGTTCTCTCCCTCCCTGAATCTCTCCCGCCTCTCCGACTTCAACTCCCTGTTAGAGCCCCTGCCTGTAGCTGGAGTGGAGAACGTGGGCTCAATGTGGAAATTTAAGAAGAATGTGGACAGGAAGGCAATGGTCCAGATGCAGATCAATGGGGCTGGGCAAAAAGAAATAGTTCAGCAGAGAGCAGATGAGCCGAAGGACCTGTTTCTGAGCTGTGAGATTCTATGGCTCTAAGTGTGATGGAGTATTCATTAAAATAACATCCACGAGTCTGAAAAATCCAGCATCTTTAAACCAAGCAGCCAGATTTGTGAGTTTTAAAAATAGTCCTTGTATTAGGGGCTACATCAAAGTGCTGGAGGAACTCAGCAGGTGTTCATAGAAAGCAAAGATATTTTTTAAACCAAAAATAGGCTTTATTCACAATAAATTATATTCAAAAGGAAAACCATCCAGTCTCTCCCCACCCTTCGTGTCATATCTATACATTCCCATCACTGTATATTGTCACGTTCATTTCTATTTACCACCACTGTATCACTTTGTCACTTCTCCCCTCAGCCTCAGCAACTCAATGCCTGGTAACATCTCTAGACTGTGGTCCTTCCCCATAGCACCCTCATGTTGGCTGCACCAGGCCTCAGAGCGTCCCTCAGTACGTATTCCTGCTGTGTCAGTCTCTTACCGACATCTCCGTGTGCTGAAAAGCCAACAGGTTTCGGGCAGACCAAAGTGCGTCTTTCGCTGAGTGGATGATCTTCCAGCAGTTCTGAATGACTGCCTCCACTTGGGTCCCTGAGAACAGCCCGTAGATCAGAGATTCCTCTGTCCCGCTGCTGCTGGGGACGAACCGTGACAAGGACCCCTGCACCTTTCCCCACACACTCTTAGCAAATCTGCATTCAGCAAAGAGGAGGGTGACTGTCACCTCTCCGCCTCAGTCATCTCAAGGACAACATGCATGGGCGGGTGATGTTCTGGTTATACAGGAAGGATCTGACTGGAAGGTCCCCTCTCACTGCCGGTCAGGCCAAGTCCTGGTGCTTGTTTATGAGTCCTGCCAATGAGACATTCCACCAGATGACCTGGACAGTCTGCTCAGGGAACCACCCCACTAGGTCCATTGAGTTCTCATCTCCCAGTTTCTGCAGATCATTCTGTTCTGACCACTGCCTGATGGCCTTGTGGTCAAAGGTGTGTGTCTGGAAAAACTTTTCCACAAAGGATAGATGGTGTGGCAAGGTCCAGTGGACTGGGACATGGTATGGCAACGGGGCCAGGCCCATCCTTTGCAGCATCTGAGACAGATAGAACATCACCACACAGCGATACTTGGTGCCCGTGGACTCTGGTTCCATGAATGTTTCAGGCCTGAATTGTTGTGGGGAGGGAAGTGGCTCCATGAAGGCAGAGCTGGAGGAAAGGAGATAGGGAGATGGAAAAAGAGAGAGAGAGAGAGAGACAAGGGAGGGGAGCTGGAGGAAAGGAGATATGGGGAGGGGAGACACTGGGATGAGGACCTAATGGAAACCAGAGGGAAATCCGGTTGGAGGGTGTCCAGACGCAAGATGAGCTGTTGCGGGTGGTCTCAGTCTGCCGGTGTATGGGACCATGGACAGACAAGGGAATGGGACAGGGAACAGCATCTTGGCTCCTCCTCCCAGTCCTTCTTCCCTCCTCCCCTTACCTCTTTATTCAGGCCTCTACCTGCTTTTGCTGAAACCTTGACGAAGGGTTCAGGCTCGAAATGTCGACTGTATCTTTGCTTTGTGACCTCCAACAATTTTGTGCATTCACAAAGATCACAGCATCTGCAAACTTTCACGTTTTACTTTATATGGGGCTGATGTGCCTTTAATGTCTGGTCATTCCTTTAATCCCATTTTTTAACAGGCTCGGTTTCCTGTGGTGAAATGTGCCTTCTGCTCTGGGCTGCCTGCACTGCTGCCCACGTCATTGTGTGAAGGTCACTCGATCGCCGGTCTCAGTGCACAGAACATGTACACTGCACTGGTACAATGGAGTCGGCATCTCCGTCAACACAGCCTGGCGGACTGAAGTGAAACACGAAAATCTGGAGACACCGTGGTTGAAGTAAAAACTCAGTGTGCCTTCAGGACGCTGAGGCTGGCATTCAAGTCAAGCTATCAGATCACGAGCACTGTCCACCACTTGCTGAGTTATGGAGTCACACAGCATGGAGCAGGCCCTTTGGCCCATCTTGTCCATGTTAGCACCCTGGGCATTAGCCTGCATTCTGAATCTTGTCCTCACTTATCACTGGGGTTTCAGGAGCAGGTTACAGACCACCGCCCTTATACTCCGATTGGGAGACATCCCGAGCATGTGTTCCTCAACCCCTGTTGCTTTCAGAATAAGTAGAGCAACGGTCTGGTAATAGTTGGTTCTCAACCTTTATTTCTCCCACTCACATCTCCCCTGAAGTAATCCCTTACTAACCAGAGCACCTATGAGATAGTGGTTAGTAAGGGATTACTTCAGGGGGGATGTGAGTGGAAGGAAAAAGGTGTAGTATCTTGGTCATGTCTCCATCTGGGGCAGCAGATGTTCAAGAGGGCATTTTTGTACAATCTCCCCATGACCTGTGGGGGAGGGTTTCCGTGGGTACTCCAGTTTCCTCCCATTTTGCAGGGTTGTAGGTTAATTTGGATGGCCAGAATCTGCTTCTACTATGCATTAAAAACATTTAAAATTTAAAAAGAGGGCTCGGGCCTGTCACCTTCCCCCAGGCTCTGTCTCTCCTGGCTCCTTTTGCATGAACGTGATAAATTCTTACCTTGTCCTGTTTTGTATCCAATGAACACCTTTTGTTGTTCTGAGACTGAGATTTCCTGCTTCTGGCTCATTCCTTGAAGAGGGGCTCAGGCCTGAAATGTCAGCAACATATTTTTGTCCCCGATAGACATTGAATACTGCGGTGGAGTCCCTCCAGCATTTTGGTGTGTTTTTACCGGGGGAACAATGCAAGCATGCCATGGGACTCTCCTGAGGAGAAAGGTAAGGCCATGATTCAACAGGCAAATGGGGCTAGCTAGGTGGACAAGTGGGTCAGCATGGACAATTTGGGCCAAAGGGCCTGTTTCATTGCTGTTGAACATCTATCTCATCGCAGAACTGCACCTCTAACAATTAGCACATCTTCTCTCCTGCATCATAGACTGAGCAAGAGGCTTGAACTCGTAATCTTCTGGGGCAAGAATGCTGTTACTCACCACTGTGGACTGTGTATGTGCAGTACATGATTGTGCTGGAGAAACTCAGCAGGTCGCGCAGCATCCACAGGAAGCCTGAGCCCTTCTTCAGGAGTGCTGAAAATCAGGCAGACACCTGATTAAAAAGGTGATGGGGTTGGGGTGGGGGGGGGGTGGAGGAAGCAGGTGGAGAAGGCTCCCAGCAACCTCCTCCATATCAGGGAGACAGGATGCAGATTGGGGGAATGGCTTCGTCGGGCAGCCTTTCTCTGCTCACTGCAGCAGTAAGGACCTCCCAGTGGCCAATTCCACACCCCAATGTCGCACCACAGCCTCGTGTACTGTCAAATCGAGACCACCTGCTAAGTGAAGGAACAATACCTTGTGTTCCAACTTGGCACTCTCCAACCAGAAGGCATCAATATTGGCCTCACCTCTCCTGGTCTTGCCTCTTCCCTCATTGGTCGGTCTCCCTTCCTCTCTTTCATTGCGCTCTTCCCCCTCCTATCGAGCTATCTTTCTTAGCACTCTGCCCTCTCCCCCCATGGCTTCTCGGCTTCTAACCTCCCCCCTATTACTGGTCGGTGCTCCAGCCCTTCTTCCTCCCCTTCCCCCTCCCTCCACACCTTTTTATTCGGGTGTCTGCTGATTTCCGACTTTCCTGAAGAAGGGTTTAGGCCTGAAAGATCAACGGCCTTTCTCCCCCATGGACACTGCGTAACCTGCTGACTTTCTCCAGCAGTTTTGTGCATTGATTCTGCAGAATTCTTCCTTGCTTTCTGACGTAGGTGTTAACTTTTGATCTGGGTTGGAATGAGAATTAAAATATCTGGAACGGCTCCCAATTGTGCTGCTTCTCCTGACTCACTGATATCACTGTGGAGAGGGCAATCTGCCCTCTGTTTTGCTCTCTGGAATAGCCCAACAAGCCATTCACATCAGAGCAACTCAGGATGGACAGTAACTGTTGACTCTGCCAGCAAAGCTCACCTCCCATGGATAAATAATTTAAAACAAGGGGAGAGTGGGAGCCGGGGCCCTGTGGGTTCGGGAGGGTGGGTTAGGGGATCAGTTTGGGGGGGTCGGGTTTGGGGTTGCAGGTTCGGGGGCAGGTTCATGGGGTCAGGTTCAAGGGAGGGGTGGGCACCGAAGCCGCATTGAGTTCCGTGGAGCACAGGAACCATAACCAGTGAGTTTGATGGCCAGGTATTCAGGGCCAGGCCCATTTGGCCCCTATCCTTTTGATCCTTCCTGTCCATAAAGTATCTTATTTATACTGACCTGAACGACTTTCTCTGGCACCCCATTCCCACCACTCTCTGTGCAAAAAAAAATGCCTCCCCAGTCCCACTTAAACTTCTCCCCTCCCACCTTAAACTGATGCCTTCTCGTCCCAGAATCAGCTACTCTGGGGGAAAGACTTTATGCATGCCCTGCCTATAAACATCTTAGAAGATCACCCTTCAGACTCCAGACAATAAAGACCCAGCCGATCCAACATCTCCAATAACTCCAGCCTTCCAGTCTCGGCAACATCCTCCTCTTCACCCCTTCCAACTGATTGATATTCTCCCTGCAGCTGAGTGATCAGAAGTGCACCCATCTCTGTGTGAGCCAGTGCCTTGTACAGCTGTATCATGAGGTCATTCCCCTATCTAGGGAAACAAGCATCTTAAACACCTCCTTCACCACCCTTTCATGTAATTATGCCCGTCTCCTGAGATCTCTCTGTTCTCTCACACTCTTCAGCGCTTGGCATTTATTATGCAAGTTCTGTCCTGTTTTGACTTCCCAGTGTGCAGCTCCTGACAAAGTTTATTCAGATTTATTGTCATGTATGTGTTCTGACAGCCCGGAGATTATTTTTCCTGTGGTCAGAGTTAAATTCCATTAGCCACTCCTTGCCCCACATTTCCAATGGATCCAAATCCTATTCTAACCATAGAAGAGAACCTTGGGGGACCAGAGGAGGTTACCCTTTGCGATGGCGACCACAACCAGTGACGAGACTCTGCGACTGAAGAACACACATGCAGTGGGCGGCTGGTGAGTTGAGGTGAGGAACCCATGCAGGCTGTAGGCTTCTGGCAACTGAGGTCAAAGGACCCACATCAGGCTGTGGAATGCTGGAGTCTGGCTGAAGAGGTATCAGAACCAGGACGCAAGAGAGGGCCAAGAACCCTAAAGGCTTCCTAATCATGCTGGAGGATTGGATCTGGAGTTTGGGTGGCCGATGGATCGAGCAGGAATCTGTTCGGCTGCGGGAGCGCTGGAGGCAAATTCATGGAGAGTGACTCAAGGGGACTCTTTTGCTTCTCTGACCATAAAGGGCATCGGACAATTTCTGCTGATGGCAAATCTTTTGTTAATTTCGAGTAATATTACATTTGTTTTATTACATGACAATAAAGGAATCTTGAATCGTGAATATCCTTCTTCAATGTTCACAATAACAGAGAGCATTGTGGCTGGATGCATCATTGGTATGGAGGTGCCAATGCTCAAGAATAAACTCCAGAGGGTTGTTAACTCGGCCTGTGACTTCACTCCATCGAGGACATCTACATGAAAAAGCATCTACTTAAAAAACAGCCACTATCCTCAAGACCCCCCACCACCCAGACTGCTACCATCAGGAAAAAGGTACAGGAAGGAGCCTGAACAGCTGCACAAGGACAGCTTCTTCCCCATCGCCATCAAATTCCTGAATGAACAATGAACCACAGACACTTCTTTCCCTTTGCCTTTTCTTGCTCTATTTTTATTTATTTTAATTTTAAAATATACAGAACAGAAACAGGCCCTATTGGCCTGTGCCGCCCAATTGATCTCCAACCGTTGTAGGTTTTGGACAGTGGGAAGAAACTGGAGTTCCCTACAAACTCCTGATGGACTGCGTGTGATTTGAACCTTGGTAATGTAACAGTGATGTACTGATTACGACACTCCCCCCTCATTTATATAAGCGACCTTACAAAATAAATAAAAATAGTGCAAGGAAAAGTCTGTGATTCATTGATCATTCAGGAATCTGATGGCGGAGGGGAAGAAGCTGTCCTTGTGCTGCTGAGTACTGGTCTTCAGGCTTCTGTAGCAGAGTGGGTGGTGGGGGGGAGGGTCCTTGAGGACCTTGTGGGCATGGAAGGTGTTCAGCTCATCAGGTCATGAAGCATCTAGAGCACACATGTCAAACTCAGGCCCGTGGGCCAAATTTGGCCCATGCTATAATTATATTTGGCCCGCAAGATCATATCAAATATGTATTAGAGCTGGCCCGCTGGTCGCTGCGCCAGTATAGCGCATGCACAGCTAATACCACAAATCCCAGAATGCTTTGCAAATGCGTTGGCGCCGGCCCGTCAGCCTGCTAATCGCCCCCACCTCCTCTCTTTACTTTCATTAGTATCTGCGACCTGTCGCTGAACTCACATGGAATAAACCCCTTACGAAAAATGGCCAAACGAAAGACAGAAAACAGGACCTTTCAAGACAGGTGGGAGGGAGACTCTGACCCCAGAGTTTGATGAACTTGCATCTAAGAAGAGATGCCAAGTATCTGTTTTAGACCCAGGTGCATCAGGGTAAATCACAGGGTAGCAAGCTAAGCTTGGATTAATATTTTCTTTGGTTAACTTTGGACTGTTCATCGTTGAAAGATTGGATTTTCATTGAAGCAAGTTGTTTTTTTTTGACTTGTTGGATTGTGAAAAAAAATACATTTAAAAGGAGCTTAAAGGCTATAGAGAAATATTATTTATTGAATATTTTATTTCTCATTTGTTAATGCTTCTTCTGGAAAGAGTTTAACCAAAACTATTATTAAACATTTATTTTAATAAGAAAAAGTTTAACATTACATATGTTGAAAGAAGAGAAAACATGCAGATGTTGTTGAAAATTTTCAATAAATATTTAGTTTGGCCCACGACTTAGTCCAAGTTTTTAATTTTGGCCCTCTGTGAATTTGAGTTCGACACCCCTGATCTAGAGTGTTCATCCCTGCTTTGTAGGCTGGAATGGGCTGCACTCCCTACCATAGATGGCATGTATCTCTTGAGCTTCCCACTGAATTGTTGGGGAGATAGCCTTCAGCAGGTTGTACCTGGACTTCTTGCCATCCCCATCGTTCATCTCGCGGGTAAACAGTGGCCCCACCACCACCCCCTGTAGCACACCACTTGTCCCCATTCATAAATATCCCCTTGCCACGCATGCGCTGAGCAGGCAGGGGTGACGTCGCCACGTCTCGTCGCGCAAGAGCAGGCAAGCGTGACGTCGCCGGCCATCCCAGGGTGCGCCGCGCGGGCCGGGCCGCCTGTTGGCCACGTCCCCGGGCCACGTCGCCGCTGCCGCCGCCATTTTGACGGCGAGGGCAGTCGGAAGGAGGAACGCCTCAGGTTCGGCTGTCAGACGGCCACCGCTTTGCTGCCACCCCTCTCCACTCTCACTTTCACTCGCCCGCCATGAACGTCTTTCGGCTGACCGGCGACTTCTCGCACCTTGTGGCCATCATTATCCTGCTGCTGAAGATATGGAAGACCCGGTCGTGCGCCGGTAGGTTCGGCGGGCGCTCCGTGGCAACGGCGGGGCCCCACGGCGGAGAAGCAACCGCCAAGGGATTGGCCATGTTCTATCAAACTTGAATTAAGTGGCCGCTTAATAATTACATGCAGGAAGACATGGCAATGGACATTAGGCGGTGGCCTGCGGTAGGCCGGATGCTGGGGTACCTTTAGGGCCCCGCAGGGTCCCCCCTTCCATCCCACTCCATGTCTCCAGGTGGAGGCGCCGCAGGGTCCCCCCTTCCACCTCATCTCTGTGTGTCCAGGTGTAGGCGCCGCAGTGTCCCCCCTTCCACCCCATCTCTGTGTGTCCAGGTGGAGGCGCCGCAGGGTCCCCCCTTCCACCCCTCTCTTTGTCTCCAGGTGTAGGCGCCGCAGGACCCCCCTTCCATCTACTCTCTGTGTCTCCAGGTGTAGGCGCCGCAGGGTCCCTCCCTTTCCATCTGCCTCTCTCTCTCTCTCTCTCTCACCAGGTTTCGACGCCGTAGGGTTTCCCCCTTCCACCTCCCTGCAGGTGTTGGCCACAATTGTCTATGGCTGCCTGGGCTGCCCTATTGGACCACACGACCATTCTGTCACTCGCAGCACCTCGAGAGCCTGCTGATGCTGCTGGGTTTCAATTCCGAGTAGCTTTGTCCGCGGGAAGGTGGAGTCCAGGTTCTTTGTAAGTTTGCAAGGAAGGGTATCTTGATTGATGCTTTCGTGCATAGAACAATTGTGGATGTGAGGAATAACTTGGTGATTATTCGAAAGGGTTTTTTTTCGTGCATTTCGCATTTTATTTCTGCACTTTCACCTTTATCTCGCCCTCTCTCTCATCCCCAGTTGTGAGGCCGTCAAATTGACGGCCATACTCTGACGTGGCAGGCGCTTGTCGGTATGATGAGGGAGTTGTCTTCCCTGCAAAAGATGCAAGAACATCGACTGAGAACTGTTAACTTTGTATTTGGCATCTGTCGCGATGGGTCCGTGTTGGTTCGGACATTGTGAGGAAAGTGCAAACAGCCTTGCTTTGTTTGCAAATAGCCCTTTTGTTTGCCCACCGGTGCCTTGAACGCATGCGTGTTAATTGCAAACATTTGTGAGGATTCACTGCTTGAATTTGCATGATAGGAAGAAGGTGATCAACGAAGAGTTTGAATATCATTTTGGGCCACTTAAATTCTCCATAATTATTGCACTTTTTCAACGCTTTTAAATTTAAAATTATAAATAATCTAACTGGAATCACTGATTCTGATTGATATCTCGTAAAATAGTGCAGTAATGTACCAACTGAATCTCATTGTATGCTAATATTCAAATACCACTTGCCCTCCAGTGTGTTCAACTCCGAGTGAAGAGCTTAATTGAGGGTTTCTGAGTTCTGTTAAAGTTTAACTGGTTAAAGCTGCTTATTCGCTAAGCCTGGCCCATTATAGTATTGGATTGTGGGGTTATTTGTAACTAAGTGGATAGTGTCTGAATAAAGTTTATCCTGGGTTGGGGGGGGGGGGGGCGCAAGGTGGATGCTCATCTCCAACAATACATTAGAATGTGCTCTGTTTAGATTACAGGGTGTACTGCAGAAGGTTTCTTCTCATAGGTTCACATTGAAGCAAATCACTTCTCTGGCATTAACTCAGTGCTGATTATTATTTTATCTTCCTACTACTTCAAATGTTTGCTCTGTGATGTTACAAATGATTGTTTGTCAAACGTTGCAGGGTTTTGTGGCTTGTCCTGTTCACTTGGACAGTCTTCTATTTGCAGTGAATGGGGAAAATGGATTAGTTACCCAAACCTTTGTTTTTATGGTCACAGAACATAAAATTAAATTGTTTTGCTTCCATTTCAATCTGTTATACAAGTTAGGATTTCGGTGACATGACAGAACTAATCCCTCACATTCTCAAAAGTCAAGCAGGATGAGGCATCAGATTCAAATTGCATATGGAAAGTTTTTGAGCTGCTGTTATTTGGATTCTGAAAGCTTGTAAATTGCTTTTAAATTCTAATTTTTCTCATGTGTTACAGTTTTTTGCCTCCCCAACGTAATGCAGGCCTTAGTTTGGTTTTCACTGCTGGTTTTAATGATGATTTATAAGGTTATGCAACCTTCAGCAGATACATGTTTGAGGCAGTGTATCTGCCTCATTTAAAAGCAAATTTAAAAAAAACTGAAATGAAAACTGGTGGAAATGCGCAGCCAATCAGGCAGCATATATGGAGAGAAACAATTCTGAGCAACGGTCATTGACCTGAACGTTTGTTACTTTCTCCACAGTAGTTTTTATAACAGCCAATGTTGCCATGAAGCCTTTGGGTAAAGAGATGTGTATCCCCAAAGTTTCCTCTCCGTGGTAGGTACTGATGAATGGATTGGATGAGTATCTGTGAAGAGTATTTTGACCACTGACACTTTTCCAGTGTAGACCCATGTTTAGTTTAGAGTGATCTTGTGGAACTTGAGCTACATGCCTTTTTAAGAGGGACTGGTTGTTACCATTTCTTCTTTCCCGGGATTTGAAGATGGATATGTATCATTGAAGTATGTTGTAGCTTGGTCAATAGGTTGAATGTCTTGTGAAAGTAATTCTATCTTCAGTAGTAAACTCATCCATGTTGTAATGAAGGTCCCCAGTCATTTGATTGTATTGCCCTTCAATGCATCTAAAAATGTTTGTTGTACTCTAGCATCATTACTGTCCTCTCCTACTTGTGTCCGCGTTTACCAGTTGAATGCTTAGCTTCAGTCACAACCTGCTAACTCAGAAAGCACCAAGCACCTGTCTGCTTTACCCAATGAAGTGCAGAGTAAAGCTAGCCATTGGATTAAATATCTCCCTATGGTTCCTTTGAAGAATTCCATAGAGATTTATTCTGAATTTGAAATTAAAAACTTAAAACTTTTACCAGTTGGACATAGCTATTAAGGGTTGGGATTGCTAAAAGTATATTTATATATTGGTTGGTCAATTCCAAGTGCAAAGTTTAGGCATATAATGAAAGGAATGAACTTTGTTGACTTTTTTTCCCTTGGAACTGCATTGTGACTGGCCTGAATTAGATTCCTTTAAGGGTTCTCCGAAATGGTCATTCTCCCGCTGATCATGTGTTTCTCCCTCAAAACTACTAGCTTTCTTCTGCCTCATTTTAAACATGTCCATGTTGTATTCGATCCCATGGGCAACCATTTCCTGTTTGGAAATGTAATCAAAGTACAATTTCACTGCAATAAGCTGGCAATCAATGTTCGATTTACTGCTGAAAGACTTCAGTGGAGAGGCAAAGTTGTATACTGTGCAATTATCATATTTGTCTACACTGGTTAACAATGTTGACTAGCTACTTTTATCCAAATTTGAACATCTGTTGCCACTTATAAGAATTGTTAATGTGTTCCTGAAAGGTCTGGTTGCATCACCTCAGAGTTAAACTGCAATTGACTCCTTTTCACACTTCATGTTGGACCTTGAGAAAGCAGGTGGGGCAACTGCTTCGTATACTCCTTGCAAAGGCCTCATCATAATTACATCCAGTTCTGCAAGGTTTAGTGCATAATGTACTAACATCTTTAAGTGTTGCTGTGGAACAGTCTACCTGTGAGGGAGAAGGGGGGGGGGGGGGGGGGGAGGAAATGCTTTCCTTATACACTGCTCCCTTATACACTGCTCTCTTATACACAACCCTATTTTTCAGGCCCAAATTAAAGGCTGGTGTGCCGAGATGAATTTTTTTGTGGTGTTTCAAATGGCAAATATTAACAGGCGTAGGGGAAATGAAAATGAATCCCCAATTGGTTATGTCAGTTGAAAATTATAAATAGAATAATGTAATTTTGATCTGGTTAGTAGAGACGCATAATTAAAATATGGTATCAATGTGATTTTGATGAATGCCATTGCAAGAACACTGAAGGCCCTTTTACACTGCCCATGAAAGATGGTAATTAATTGCCTTTTTACTGTCTCATTTACCTGCATGAACGTGACAAAACTGGGATGGGAGGGGTTATTTTCATCCCGGTACTTACCCACAAGGTAGGTAATGTCAGAACTGATGCATTTTGCATTGGCTCCAGTGTAAAAGGCTTACCATCTTCCCGGGATGCTGATGCTGTAATGCTGCAGGTCCCACCTCCTTTTGCACCAAGATGCTGGGTCCCTATGTAAAAAAAAACCTGGCTTTTCTTGGTTCAGTGTGAACACTCAGATCCGACCCGGCTTTAAACATGGGTCATGACACACCAATTTACTGGGATCTTAATGCTGGTGTAAAAGGGGTAGAAGTTGGCCAAAAAACCCTAGAGCATCCTTCTACCTTTCAATAACATCAAAGCTGCTGGTGTTCAAGTTCACTCTTTTGCCTGGTGTTTGCATTAATTGTCATATTTCACTGGAGCAGCTTTAGTTCAATGGTAATACATGAGTTAAGTCCCATTCCATAGGTCCATGCATATTACCTGGGCTGTTAATTAAGCTTGGGACTGATAAATGAGCTCAGGACTGAGGGAATGCGATACTACAGCTAATCACTCCCATGGGGTTATTTTATTGAGCAGGGGGATTTAGAATCATAAAACACTACAGTGCAAAAATGGGCCATTTGGCCCACCTAGTCCATGCTGAACTATTATTCAGCCTTGTCCCATCCATGTAACTATCCAATCATCTCTTAAATGTCAAAATCAAAGCTGTGTCCACCACATACACTGGCATTCACCACCTCTGAATGAAAACATTAACTTTTCACACTCAATCCATGTCCTCTCGTCTCATCCAATGACTGGAAAAAGCCTGTTTGCATTTACTCTATCTAAACCCCTTATAATTTTGAATACTTTTATCAAATCTCTCATTCTCTGACACTGCAGTGAATAATGTCCTAACCTATTCAACTTTTCCTTATACCTCAAGTCCCAGCCATTTCCTTGTAAATTTTTGCAGTACTATTCTGTTGGAAGATGACCAAAGCTCCACACGGTGTCTCCCTCAGGTGTCTCTATTGCTCTCTCATTTCTTCTGGAGCTGGATGTGAACAAATTGACTGCATTCCCTGCATTGCAATAGTAACTGAGCATAATCTTATTGATTCTAAACTGACTGATATCCTTGGGCAGTGAAATGCACTTTATCAATCCTTTCTGTAGTTTTCTTTGAGGTTAGTGAAGGTGATCGATCATGTAATTCTTTAATTGGAGAGTTTGGCTACACTGGTTAAAATGCGCACAGTGGATAATGATTCTCTTGGGTATTTGGGGATTCGCACTTGTTTTCCAAAGGGGATGTGATATAGAACATTATAGCACGGTCCAGGCCCTTTGGCCTTCAATGTTGTGCTGACCTATATAAACTTACTCAACCATCCACACCTTCCCTCCCTCACACCCATCACCCTCTATTTTTCTTGCATCCATGTGCCTATGCGTCTTTTAAATGTCCTTGTTGTACCAGCCTCCGCCCCACCCTGGCAATACATTCCAGGCACCCACCACTCTTTGTTAAATAAATAATCGATAGAATGACATCTCCTGATATCTCCTCTAAACTTTATTCCTCTCACTTTGTACAGATCTCCTCTAGTGTTGATCTCACCCCAGGAAAAAGGCACTGGCTATACTTTTCATAATCTTGTAGACCTCTATTAAGTCACCTCTCATCCTTTGCTCCAAAGAGAAAAAAACCCCAGCTTTATTGACAAAATATATTTTGTATTTAGCTCATTTTAAGGGTGGTGAAATATTGACTTGCCAGTTTGCATTTGGTTTTCTTAATCTCTTGTGCTTGGGTGTCTGGAAAACTAATTGAATGACCTTCTGAAACATGGCATCTTTAATCTAACTAAGAACAGTTAATGCTTTTAACTGTATAACAATTACAGCACAGAAACAGGGCAACTTGGCCCTTCTAGTCCAGGCCCAACACTTACTCTCACCTAACCCCACTGACCTAGACGCAACCTATAGCCCTCCATCCCTTTCCTGTCCATATACATATCCAACTTCTTAAATGTCTGGAAGCTTGTTCCACACACCCTCCACTCTGAGTAAAGAAGTCGTTCCTCCACCCCCCCCCACTTCGTGTTTCCTCTAAACTTTTGGCCCCTAACTCTCAACTCATGTCCTCTTGTTTGTATCTTCTCCTTTCTTAAAGGAAAAACCTCTCCACATCAACTCTATCTATACCCCTAATAATTTTAAATACCTCAATCAAATTCCCTCTCAACCTTTTACGCTCTGATTTGAATTCTTCCTGTGCTTTTGTTGTGCCTGTGGTGGTCAAATCTGTTCAACCTTTTGCCTTGGTTGTATACAACTTTTGCAGAAGATTCTGATTTGTAATCTGAATCACTTTTGCCAATGTGGAAGTCTTGCACTTCCTGGAAGATCTTTGCCACGTTCATTCTGACTTTGTGCTGTTGAACTCCTGCCAATTTCCTCTTGTCTGTGAAGCTCAGTGAAGAAAGGAATAGCAAGTTTCATTTATTTACATCTTAATCGAATAACAATGTATTTAAGAACTTCTGGTCTGTTTTAATTTAAAATTTTGTGCTTTAAGTTTTTGAAATCCTTTATTTGCCAAGAAGCCAACTTTCAATTTCTGATTTTTAGACAGCTGGGAATGACAGCATCAGGGGTCAGAGCATTTCTAAGGGTGGGGTCACAATGAAGTAAAAATGCTGGAAAACTCTTAGCAGGTCTTGCAATGTCCATTGAAGGGAAAGATATTTAACTGATGTTTCAGGCCTGAGACCTCCTTCCAAGATATTTCTGTGTTTTTATTACAATCACAGCATCTGCAGACTTTCATGTTCTTTACAATGAATTTCCAATCAGGAACTGAATTGGAGAACCAAGTTGCAGCTTGTCTGGATGGGAGCTTCCCATTGGTTGGAGGGCCACACTACTGTATAGAGTTTGGAACTAGAGAACCGCTGATTTTGCAAATGCACCGAACCTCAGTTGTCAGAATTGACAAAGGGAAAGTGTGCTGGAAATACTTTGACCAGTTGGGTGAGTTAGAACATCACAGCAAGGTACATACCGTTCAGCCCACAATTAATCTTTTTTAAATCTTGGGGTGTATCTTGGATTTTTGTTAGGAGGCAGCTAATGATCCTTGGAGCTGTTGGTGATGATCAGTGTAGAGGTCACTTTGGATATGGCCAATGTGAACTCAGCTGGCACTTTTTTAAAGCAGTATATCAGAAAATATTTGCAGTTGGGTCTTGTCCATACTATTTTGCGGTGAGAAGTGGGAAAGTATGCACAGTCTTGGTTTTTGATCTCTATTCTGAGATTTTCCTATTAACTCTTTGAGGGCTCCCTGTCATTTTATGCACCTCATTTTAAATCTCCCCACAGTATCCTTTGGTCTGAAAACCTCAACCTCTCCATTCTTTCCTTGTATAGCGGCAATTTTCCAGTCCCAGCAAATCTTTGTGGATCTCTGTACCTTCTAGTGTCATCACATCTCTTCTGCAATGTGGTGACCAGAACTCTGCATATCCAAGCTACTTCCCAACTAACACTGTATATATGCAGTTCCAGATCAACCTTGCAATTGTGTTATTGTGATAAATAAATCATACCCCTTGTCTTTTATAGCCACATCATTGATCTCTCTTGCTACCGTTGTATGATAAAGTCTCTCAGTTCCTTTATCCCACTGAAGTTCCATTTGTCACTTTTCTACCCATCTGACCAGTCCTTTGCTATCTTCCTGCAGTCTACCACATGGCCTTTTTAGTTAAACTTGAAAATCTGCTGTCACTGGGGTCGTGCAATACACAAAATTGCTGGAGAAACTCAGCAGGTTACAAAATATCCATAGAAATTGGGCATGGGCGATTTGCCAGGAATAAAGTGGCCTTTGTATTTTGTATGGTCTGCAGACTTTGATATCAGAACCCTGTGATCAAGTCTGAATCAGTATATATGAGGAAGATCAAGAGTCCGCATACAAGGGCCTCTCCACCCCTTGTAACAATGACATTTTCATGCCACTTTTCCTTAGATCCTGTGGGTCTGTTCCTTTTAGGCCAGACTGCCAAGTTGGATCTTAAATTTAAAATTTAAATTTAGACATTCGGCATGGTAACAGGCCATTTCGGTCCACTTGTCCATGCTATCCAATTAACCTACAACCCCCCCCCCGGTATGTTTCAAATGGTGGGAGGAAACCGGAGCTCCCAGGAAAGCCCCGTGCAGGCACAGGAAAAGACGTAGCAACTCCTTACAATGTGGGATTTGAACCCCAGACCTGATCGCTGGTGTGAAGGCATTGCGCTAACTGCTATGCCACTCAAAAGTCTGTCAAAACTACCACAAAGAATTTGATCCTATTTGCCAGATGTCTTTTTAAGAAATCCACACTGTCCTAAATGGAAGCCTACACCTATCTTGAACAAATTCCAATAGATTGGCCATAACCAAATTTATTTGGATTTCTCGACCTCCATTTTAAAAAGTTACAATGTTAGTAGTCCTTCAAAAGTTTTGAGGTTTTTTTAAAAAAAAATTGTCATCAGAGTCTTTGTAATATTCTTCCTTGCTTTAATAAAACAAAAAACACTGCAAGTATACACTGAACATAACTCCCAATCAAAATCAAAGCTTATCTACTCCTGAAGTTTCTTCTTCAGTTTCCACATCCTTGATTCTGTTGTAGATAATGCACACCTAAGATCTGCCTCCACTTTCGTGCCTTTGTCTTCAACTGTGGCCGTGATGAAAACCCTGATTCACAGAGATAAGTGCCCATGAAGAGCAGGATCTTCTAAAGACACTCCTTTACAATGTTGGGGTAACTATCTGTCATTTTTGGCCAAAACCCAGAGATACGAGGGCTCAAGCACATTTCTGCATCCAGGGTCGTTTTGAAGGTCAATGGGTTCATCTTGCAGATCATCAGGGAGTTCATTGACTTTAACAAGAAAGGAGTTCCTCCCCAGTGCCAGTCTTTCTTGGCTGATTTCTGCGAAGCAATGCAGGAATTTTGAACTCACAGCTGAGATGTGAGACCACTTCCTTTGCAACATCAACGACCATTCCAATAACAGCTACTGCTGAAAGAGATTCAAATATGGCAAAGTTGCCTCCCTCAGCCCAATGATTCCAGTTTTCCAGCTTTTATATCAATGCATTGAGAGCATCAACAAACTGGATGATGACTATGTCCTCGCCTTGCAGTCTGAGATTCAGTTGATCAAAAAATATTCACAAGGTGGGCAAGGAGAACTACCCGAGGCTTTTCATAGAAGCAAGATTCCAGTTTGTACTTTTTTTTGCATCTTCAAGAACAAACTGTAACTCTTGTAGTTCAAACACTCACTGCACTTTGGTGGAGTAGAACAGATTCATGTGCCCTGAATCCACATCTTTGCACAATTGTTTGAACAGCCAAGAGTTCAAAGCCCCACTGATAGGAACTGTGACTGAGTGCCAAGGTGCTTATATTGAGAGATGGCCCAGGTGACCTCAGTGACAGATTGCTTGCCACCCCACCCAGTCACTTGGGAGGACCAACTGGTTGGAAACCACTGGTTTTGAGCATATATATTTCATCCAGACCTTGTGATTTGTCCATTTCATTCCTTTTACAATATTTTTATTGGTTTTATCAAGTAAATGTTACATAGGTACATGATAATCTTTTTTCTTTGGCTTGGCTTCGCGGACGAAGATTTATGGAGGGGGTAAAAAGTCCACGTCAGCTGCAGGCTCGTTTGTGGCTGACCAGTCCGATGCGGGACAGGCAGACACGATTGCAGCGGTTGCAAGGGAAAATTGGTTGGTTGGGGTTGGGTGTTGGGTTTTTCCTCCTTTGCCTTTTGTCAGTGAGGTGGGCTCTGCGGTCTTCTTCAAAGGAGGCTGCTGCCCGCCAAACTGTGAGGCGCCAAGATGCACGGTTTGAGGCGTTATCAGCCCACTGGCGGTGGTCAATGTGGCAGGCACCAAGAGATTTCTTTAGGCAGTCCTTGTACCTTTTCTTTGGTGCACCTCTGTCACGGTGGCCAGTGGAGAGCTCGCCATATAATACGATCTTGGGAAGGCGATGGTCCTCCATTCTGGAGACGTGACCCATCCAGCGTAGCTGGATCTAAAACCCACCACCAATTGTCAACCCCCTCCCTTCAGAGGCAACTGGCTAAATGTAAACAGTAATTTAATTTAAAAAAAAAAGGGAAGGTAATCAATGGGGTCAAAAAATTAAAAGTAAACTAGCCTTATAAATTTTGAAAATAATTAAGAAATGAATCCCACAAGGAAACAAAATTCAGATTCCTTTCAGTCGTGGATCATCTTAATTTTTTCCCGAAGTCAGACATTCCATCATACTGAGTGTGAATGGGAGAGGCAGCATCTTTCCATCTCATTAACGTGGCCCTTCTAGCAATAAGGGAGGTGAGGGCAACTCCACAGGATTGTGAAGCAGTCAATATCAGATCTGCTGGCCCTCTTATTCCAAAATGAGCAAGAGAAAGGTTTGCAGTCAAAGTAACATTAAGAACAAAAGACAAGGTATGAAATACCCCTTCCCAAAAATTGGGAAGAGAAGGACACAACCAGAACCTTCTTCAGTAATATATTCTCACATTTAGAAGAAAGATTAGAATAGAATTTGGAACAGTGTGCCTGGTGTACGGCCTTAAACTAATAATGTCTAGCACAAAGAGAAGATGAATGCACTGACTTCAGAATAGAGACCCATTTCAAAGGACAATAAATCCACTAATTCCTTTCCACTCTATCTATCAATGATTTGCACCCAATTTTCTCAATCAAGCAATCTGCTCCTGTTTTTGAAGTCAAACACAATAAAATTTGTAAAGAACCTTCTATGTGCCTCTACCACATTACAGGTTGCCATTTTGATCATTCGCATCCTGCAGTAATGAACCTTGATGCATTTATTTATGGCTATGACCTGATCCCTGGGACTTGTAACCTCTTTTGGTACCTGACACACGTGCACTGTCTGATTGGTCTTGAGTTAGATCATTGGGCTTTAAGTTGCACTGTAAATCTTGTGCTAAAGTTGTGTAATTCCTTTCATGCATGGCTGTGATCAATACAGGTCAGAAAAGTGTTGGAGAAACTCATTTGGTGACACAGCATCCATAGGAAGTAAAATACTGCTGCCATTTTGGGCCTGAGCCCTTCAGGGACGCTGAAAATCTGACAGACGTCTGAACAAAAAGGTTGGGAGGAAGGCGAAGAAGGAGGAGCACAGCCTAACAGCTAAGAGCCAATAGGTGATACAGATGGGTGGGTAGAAAAGAAAAGTGTTGAGAACTAATCGGGAGTGGGCTAATAAAGATGCCTCTGGAGGGCGAGGGAAGGGAGACAGGGATAAGGGAATGAGAGCATCCATGAAGGGCATTAAGGGAAATTGGAGGGCGATGTTGATGCTGTCTAGTTGGAAACTGCTGAGACATACAATAAGGTAATGTTCCTCCAATTTTCAGCTGGGCTCCATTTGACAGTACATGAGGGCATGTTAGTGTGGCAGTGATTGTGGAATTAAGTGGTTGGCTGCTGGGGAATTATAATTAGGGGATGTTATTTAATGGTACTTTGCACAAAAGTTGAGATTTGCTCTTTTTAAAGCAATACAGTGTGAGTAATTTTTAAAAATTTTTTAAATTTAGACATACAGCATGGTAACAGGCCATTTTAGCCCACGAGTCCGTGCCGCCCAATTAATCTACAACCCCAATATGTTTTGAGCAGCGGGAGGAAACCGGAGCCCCTCCGCAAAAATGGGGAGAACGAACATACTCCTTTACAGACAATGTGGGATTCGAACCTGCTAAAGTACATTTTTTTTTCCCCCAAGTTGAAGTTTGTCACATGCACTGTGTTGCAGTGAGTAAGTTTGTTTTGTGAGCAATCCCATGCAAAATACAGTAAATTAAACAGTAGGTGAGGTGCATAATTACAGGGAGAGGTCAGTTCTTACAAATTAAATGCAATGCTATCAGTGCAAGGTTTACTTAGGAGACTGTTAATGGTGGGAAAGCATCTGAGTATTTGTGTGGCTAGTTTGTGCAGGATTACCATATTAAGCCATTCACTGAGAAATTTCTGGGCGTGAGTATAGCTCTTTTACATCTGATGTGGAATATTTTTTTGAAAATCTGCTGTAGTCACACAGCATGAAAACAGGACTTTTGGCCTAACTTTTTTTGAATATTTTATTTTAATTTTCATAGACTCATCAAACAAACATAATCTTTTTTAACATTTGTGTAACATACACCTTTTGGCCTAACTTGCCCCAACTGACCAAAATGCCCCATTCTCATGACCCACCTGTCTGCATTTGGCCCACATCCCTCTAATCTCATTCTCTCTATGCTCTGTTTAATTAAACTCTGTCTAAGTTTTTTTTTATATAAAGGTCAGTCAAGCTCATACCAAAATAGCCAGAACACCTGTTGCACTACATCATATCCATCCAGAATGATCAGCTCTTGGATGATATCTGGTGATGATCCACCAAATGCCCGCCGTGGAGTTGCATTATCATCTTTAACTCCAAACAATAGCCTGCTTTTGTGTAAAGTCCAAGTTTGAGTTTTGGATCTGAGATGCTTGCAAAATATCTATTGCAAGTTTTGGGTATTTATTTTCCAGTCCATTAACAAGTGCTGCTGAAGATAAAATAGGGGAGAAGGTACCAGAACATATATAAGTGGGATGAAAAGCTGGTACAACATAGGAGTTCACCAGTACTGCACCATCTGCTCAACATTTGGAAGAAGATTCACGTAGAAAGGAAAAAAACAAATTACCAACTACCAAACTTATTATTGACACAAAATCAACTAATCCCTTTCACAATAGATAACCTTTCCTTTGGAGAATGGGAGAGAAAAGGGATCAAAAGAATAGAAAATTGTTTTTTGGGAAATAATTTATTATCTTTTGAACAAATGAAGTACAGATATGGTATAACTCACGGTACAATGTTTGCATACCACCAACTGAAAACCTACTTAAAGGACAAATTGGGAAGCAGGCTGAGGTTACCAGAAGGAAGCAGCTTTGAATATGTGATTACAGTCACAATGATAATTAAAAGATTTATAACAAACATGTAGATCAAACTGCAAGAGAAAGAGAACGAGGAAACAAGCTGTAAACCCAAACAAAAGTGGGAACAAGATCTAAACATAAAGATAAAGAATGAAACATGGGAAAAGCTATGCTCTGGAACTATGAGAAATACAATAAACACGAGGTTACGCATGATACAATATAATTGGTTACACAGGCTATACACCTGTTAAATAAATGGGATCCAACAGTATCAGATAGATGTTTTCGCTGTAAGAAGGAAACGGGAACAACAGTACATGCAATTTGGGCATGTGAGAAAGCGGAAAAGTTTTGGGAAGATCTAAATCAGGTATTAAATAAAATCACAAAAAGCAACATACCAAAAAATCCAGAGATCGATCTTCTAAGTAATACAAGAAATAAAGAACTAGGCCTCAACTTGGATGAAGCACAAAAAAGATTTATTATGATAGCCTTAGCTGTAGCAAAACAATGTATAATGTCAACCTGGAAATCAGAAGAGAGCCTGAGAGTAATGGAAAAATTTTCCATTGGAAAAAATAACATATAATTTAAGAAATAACATCACAGTATTTGAACAAATTTGGGAACCGTACATGGAACACAACAGAGAGGGCCGACCGCGGACCTCCACCCCCTAAAATGATAGAATGAGAAGAAGACGAAATGAACTGATCTAGTGTGTAAAAGTAGATGACACAATTTTCTTGTTTATTTTCATTGTGTGAAGACATTGTTTAATGGGTTTAATGTATATGTTGAATGTTTAATGGGTGGGGAGGGGGTGGGAATGAGAGGGGGGGAAAGGGGAGAAAATGACACTGTGTATACTCAAGAGGGAAATGTTTGTGTGTATTTTGGTCATTATGGTTCATAGTGTGAAAAATAAAAAAAAATTAAAAAAAAACAAGTGTTGCTGAAATGATTCTGAACAATCCTTCACCTAATGACCCTGGATTCAGTTCAATGTTGATCTTGTTGAAAGTCGGTTTCCCCTTGTGCACAATGAGATATTTTAAGGGGATCTCTGCAATTTTCCCTGCTTGTGCTTAGTTTCTCGAGGTTAGAGCATCATATCTACTTGGCAAGTTATCAGAAAGCATTTGTGTCAGCAGAAGGTGACCTCCTCAGGAAAATGGAGAAGTATTTGCAATTGTCTGTGGCTGGGTAACCAGGGTGTGTAGTTGAACTTAGATTGCTTTGGGAAGACCATTTAAATACGCACATTCTTATTGTATCATGAAAACACTGCACAACAAAGACTTTTCTTCCTGAACACTTCTGGGTCTATTTTAGAATTTTGGCCTGCTGATCACAAAAATCATCCTAGAACTTTCCTATCACGTACTGTTTTTTAGATATAACCTATTTTTGTGATTTCCTATCCTATTTTAAGTCAACTTCAAGCAGACAAAACCGTGAAGTGCAATGTGTCATTGAAAATCCATTTTCTGCCTTCGCACTTGGACGTCTTCCCCCCTGATCTTGGTGCTGTCAGTGACGAACACGGTGAAAGGTTTCATCAGGACATTGTGACCCTGGAAAAGCGGGATCAGGGCAACTGGAATCCCTCAGTGCTGGCAGACTATTGTTGGACACTGACACGAGGGGCATCAGATGCTGAGTAAACGAAAATCAGCGGCAAAACATTTTTAGGTCAGTTGAACTAATGCAATGTGTCAGTATCATTATATAATTAAACAGGCTAAATTCAATAACAGTTCATTTAACGTTTCTCCAATTTCCTACGTGATACATCAAATCTGAAATTATCTTTGTGTTCAGCTTGAACTTGTCTATCATAAACCCCAATATTTTTCAGGAAGCAAACCTTTTGAAGTAATTTGTTGTTCAGTGTTATTGGAGGAGAGGAGAACCATCGTTCCTCTTTGGTTCCTCTCTTCTCCTCCCCCATCCAATACAACCTCTTCTAGTCCTGTACACCCAAAGCAGATTATTCTGTAACATTATTAACTAGCCAAAAGCATATTGTTGTGGAGTGTCCTTTTGATGAAAGTACTGTTATTTAAACCATCGGCGACAAAGATCACCCACTTACATTGTTGTCTTTGTGTGTTCATCTGAATTCTGTCCTAATTTGTTTTTATTTTGGAGGTGGGGTGACTGGATGGGGTGAATGTCTGTGTTTTGCCTTCATATTTCCACACCAGCTTCTATATCACTGTTGACAACTGCATTAAAGGCTCTAATACTGAAGTGTGGGGTTGCTAAGCAACACAATATCCTTAGTGCCCGATCTCATCTTTCAACTTGGTTGGATTTGCAATGTGCTCATGATTTGATTTTGGTTTCAATGCAAAGCATTGCTGAGATTCCAGTTATTCAGGCAACAATTTCCATGGGCAACTCTGTAAGAGCCTTGATCTTTCGATATATCGTCATAAAACATTTCACCGAAGAAAACAACTTGAGTGAATTATGAACAAATACTCTGGAAGTAGAAGTTGTTTTAACCAAACTCTGGTATCCTGGGAAATTTTCCATTATATATTCATACTAGTGCAGAATGATTTGAGTTTACATGTGGTGATTGACACAGTGTACATTATTTATTAAAAAAAAGGTTTGGACTTACAGCACGGTAACAGGCCTATGAGCCCATGCCATCCAATTACAACCAATTAACCTACAAACCCTGAACATTTTTAGAGGAAACCCCTGCAGACATGGGGATATCGTACAAACTCCTTATTCCTGTCACTGTGCCTTGTTATGCCATTCCCACTGTGGCACCATGTCATTTTCCCCTCTTCTTCCCCCCCACCCCCTCCCCACTTATTTAAGAGGCTTCCCCTCAGTCTCAGCCCCTCAGTACCTGATAACGTAAGGACTCTAGACTGTGGTCCTTCCCCACAGCACTCTCGCGTTGGCTGTGCCAAGCCTCAGTGTGTCCCTCGGCATGCATTCCTGTAGCCTGAAATGTGCCAGTCAGCAGTATTCCTTCACCAACATCTTAGTACGCTGAAAGAGCAGATTTCAGGAGACCAAAGTGCATTTTCCACCAAGTTGATGGTCATCCAGCAGTTCTGGATGTCTGACACTTTGCAAAACCCTGGGAACAGCCCATACATCAGAGAGTCCTCTGTTACACACTCATTGAAAATCTTCACATACTGAAGAGCTGGGCGACAGTCTTTTTTAAAATAAAAATAAAAATTTTTCACACTATGAACCATACTGACCAAAATACACACAAACATTTCCCTCTTGAATATACACAATGTGGGCGACAGTCTTGAGGACAGCGTGCGTGATGTTGAATGATGTTTAATATTCAGCTGGTTACCATGGATCAAGGGACAAGTGAACCATCTTGTTGATTTGCAGCATTTCCTGCATTTTCCCCTTTTCAGTTGCTCAGTGTTACCACAGATCCGTGCAAGGTAAGTGGTGGGCATGGGAGCTAAATCCAGGGTAGGGTTATTCAAAATGGCAATATATTGTAGAAATGGAAAATAGAAGGGTTGGATTCGGAAAAGAGATTTATTCAAATTATTGCTGGAGCCCTTGGAAGCAGGAAGCAAAGCAAACCAGGTGTTTTGGGAGGTTTTTAAGTCCATATTGTGTCAAACAGATTGAGAGGGTTGGTGTGGTACAGATAGATCTGTGCCTTGAGTTCTAGCGATCCCATGCCAACTTCTGATGCTGCCTGGATTAAGTTAGCACATTCTCTATCACTGTTTCTCCACATGCTCTGATTTGTTTACTGGGCAACAAGTTTTTTCAAAAGGTTTGCTTCCTGAAAAAAAAGTGATTATGAAACACATAATTTCAGATTTGCTGTATCATTTTGAAAGTTGGAAAAACATTAAATTAACTTTGATTGAATTCAGCCTGTTTAATCGCATAATGATGCTGACACATTGTGTTCGTTCAACTGACCTCAAAATGTCATGTCGCTGATTTTCGTTTGTACTCAGCATCCGGTGCCTCTCATGTTAGAGTCCAACAATAGTCGGGCAGCGTTGATGGATTCCAGTTGCCCGGATACCTCTTTTCCATGGTCACAATGTCCTGGTGAAACCTTTCACCGTGTTCGTCACTGACGGCACCAAGATCAGCGGGAAAGGCAAATGCAGAAAATGAACTTTAAATGACTTGTTGCACTTCACAGTTTTGTACGCCTGAATCATGTTAAAAACATGACAAGAAATCACAAAAATAGGTTATAATCTTTAAAAATAAAGGTACGTGATAGGAATGTTCTAGGATGATTTTCGTGATCAAGCCTAAAATCCATAAAATAGCCTCAAAAGTGTTCAGGAAGCAAAAGTCATAGTCCAGTATTAAATGCAGGAAGAATCTAGTCAGAGGGAAGCCATTACATGTGCCAACTCTGTTTTGACTGTCTCTTGGGGAAAGAGGGGTTAAGGGATATGTGGAGAAAATTGGAAAAGGGTACCTGATTAGGATGGTCAGGTATGTTAGCAAAGCAGAGAAGCACAAAAGCTGTAAGTGCTGGACTCATTGAATGAAAAATGAGATGGAGGAAATCAGCGGTTCAGACAGCATCTGTGGAGAGATGGTGAGTCCATTTTTCAGGTCGGAATCTTTCATCTAGACAAGAGTCCCGGCCATTTCTCTCCACAGATGCTGTCTGACCTGAGTATAAACAGCTTCTCGTTGTTCACATTCCATGTTTATTTTCTTTCTCATTTAAAAAAAAATGAATATTGTTTTAATTTGAATTAGTTGTATGAAATGAAATGAAGCTTGCAGTGCAATTTGATTGCTGTTTGTAGGATTCTCAATTTGGGTAATGTGGTTTTGAAGGACTGATCTTTCAATAACAAAGCAATTGTGGCTTGCTGGAAACGATTTCTGTCAGTAGGTAGCACATTTACAGTGAAGATCACAGAACAATTCTTTTCATAAACCTCCTGCTCACTCAACAGTTGGGGAAAAACAGGTGATTGTGGACATGTTCCTGAAGTTTCCACTAGGGGGCTCTGACTGGCGTGGCTGTGGATTAATCACTTGGTCAGCATTAACAGAAAGTACATTTACATCTGTTATGAATTAAATATAGTAAAACCCCCTAGTATCCAAAATTCAAGCAACCGGCATAAATATCGAGGAAAATAAATTAAAAAATTAAAATAAGCAAGAATAAAATAATAGGTAACAATTCGCAAATTTAAAATGGTAAAAGTAAATGTTCTGTGAAGTATCACATAAACCTTTGGTGAAGATGGGAGGAAATATTCAGCCAGCGAGGGCCTTGGTCGGGCTTTGCCCATAGCAGCTGTTTGAATAAAGTTGTGTGAAACAGCGATGGCGTCGCCCAAGATGAAGAGCGGGTTGATGCCGCTCGCCATTGGGGAGACTCTCTTAAAGTGTTTCCTTATCCCTGCCTAGTAAGAGTCATCCCGGTCAGAGGCTTTTTCTGTAAACCTGGGCGATGGGGAGTTAATGATCTATAATGTTATTATTTTTCTTTCGGGCGGCTCTGAGGAGGGAAGGAACCTGCAGATGTAGATATTTTCAAAAGATGTGACTGAAAATGTAAAGTTAATATATTCATGGAAGTGAAGTTTGTTCAGAGCAAGTACGGTTTAGTATTTTTGTCTTTTAAACTGTTCATTCTTAATACAGGTGAATTAGTGAGGTATTGTAAGAGTGAGTCTCAAGCAACCAGAAAATACACTTATCTGGGATCTACCAATCCCCAGAGGTGCTGGATACCTGGGGTTTTACTGTACATTTCTCTTCAAATGAATTCTGAAGGAACTCTCTTTTGCTTTTTTTTGTTTTAATATGGCACTTAATTGTTTGGCATCTCCTTGTCTTTGCAGGGCATGCATTTTGTGTACATGGCAATAAAATAAAATTTGAATTCCTGTACTCCTGGTTTACAGCAGTTTTAGCAAGCTCACCTGACAAGCTTATCAGTCACAATCACCATTTGTGCCTTTTAAGCAACCATTAAAGGATTCTATTCTGTATGTATAATGTTATTTTTTTAAGGTAAAGCTCATTTCTGCCACTTGAGTGTATTTTGGAGTGTCTTTGTCCTGCTTGAAGTTGCTGTTTTTCTCTCCCCCCCCCCCCCCCCCCCTCAGGTATCTCTGGGAAGAGCCAGGTCCTGTTTGCTTTGGTCTTCATCACTCGATACCTGGACCTGTTCACGATTTTCATTTCTTTCTACAACAGTTGCATGAAGGTAAATTTAAAGCACCGAGCTAAATGATTTCTCCTTGAATTCCTGTAGTGTACTACGGCTGAGCTAATTATAAAGTAGCTTCCCAGTACAGTCACAATGTGGAAAATATTTATGATACTTCCAGTGTGTGTGTGTATATATAAAAAAAACAGGATAGAATCAGAAGTTAGTGTCATAAACACGTCACAAAATTCATTGATTTGCGGCAGCAATACTGCAAATATTTCTATAAACCATCTTACAAAATAAAAATGGTGCTTGTCTTCAGGCTCCTGTACCTTTCCTGATGGAAGCAGAGTGAAGAGGGCATGGCCTGGGTGGTGGGGGTCTTTGAGGATAGAGGCTGATTTCTTTAGACACTCCCTCTTGTCGATGTCCTTGATGGAGTGAAGACTGATAGGTGCAAAGTTGAGGTAGGCACTTTAACTTTTAGGTTCTGGTCATGTTCAAAACTAGATAATTTCTGGACAGGGGTCTTGAAACCCTAATGAGAGTTCTCAGATTAGAATTACAACCAAATCTATTAACAGCTATTTTTGGAATCATACCAGCAGAGGCTGGGTGTATGCCTGTCACTGCACAGCTAATAGTTGCCTTTTCAACATTATTGGCTAGAAAACCACTTTACTTAATGGAAGGATCAGAACCCATTGACTTGACCACAGTGGCTCTCTGTTGTCACATCATGTTTAAGTTTGGAGAAAATTAGGAGTCGGACATATGACACGCCTTTTAAATTTGAAAAAGTTTGGAGACCATTTATTCAATATTTCCATCTAGCTTAAGAATTATAATTTTATACTGGATTGTCTTCTAGTTCCGTATGGTAAATTTGGTTTTAACCAGGAAACCCTTTGTTTTCCTACTTTATTCTCAGAATGGACAGCCCAATCCCTCTTTATTTTTAATTTTTTTGGATTAGTTGGAGGGGATTTTGAAATATAAAAAAAATTTTTTTTTCGTTTGGTTTCACAAGAAAAGAAAGTTATGGTTAATATATTAAATACTAATGTTTTTCTTACACTTGTAAATACATGAATGTAATGTAGCCCTCTTGTATATATGTTCGATTATAACTCAATATTGAAAAAGAAAGAAGGAGGTTTCTGTGTGCAATGTAAACTGCCTTGATCACTATTTGCTTGTTCTAGAGCAGCCATTCTCAACAGAGGCCACGGATTGAAATCATTTTTTAAAAAATGTAGTCAGTTGGATAGAAGTACAGAAGAAGCCAACTAAACTTGACTACTTCTCAGGGAAGGGGGCCTGTAAACTTTGAGCAGAGACCTAAGGGGGCCATAGTTGAAACAAAAGGTTGAGAATGGCTGCTCTGGAGGACCATAATTTGTATTGATTTGCTTATAATGAATTTATTGATTTGTTTTTACAGATCATCTACATTGCTTGTTCCTTTGCCACAGTGTACATGATCTACCTCAAGTTTAAGGCCACGTACGATGGAAACCATGACACGTTCCGGGTGGAATTCCTGGTTGTCCCTGTTGGTGGATTGTCTTTCCTTGTCAATCATGACTTCTCTCCAATGGAGGCAAGATATTTCACTTGAGTTCGGATTGTTGTCAAACTGCTTCGAAAGATTGTGTTGTTAACTTTTCAACTAAATTGGGTTAGGTGCAAGTACTTACTGTTGTCAAAAGTTTGACCCATGTAAAAGTCAAACCCCCCACCCCCAAATTTGATTCGAAAAATTGGTCCATAAAACTCAATGATTATTTCTCCGTAGTGAGCATTTATAGCCTTCAGAATCTCTCTCTGCTGCCCATGCTATGGTCCAGAGCGCAAGCATTAGCTTTAAGTTACCATTTCTGGATTGAAGATTCTTCCAATTACTTCTGAGTGTGGTGATGCAAAACCCCTCTGTCCTGGCAAGCAAGCAGGATGTGCTGTAGATTAAATGAGGGGTGATAGGAAACCAGCTGATTTGGCCTGTAGGTGATTGTAGTTGCATCTGATTCCCCATTGTCCTCAGACGAAGCCAAAAAACCATGAAAGCAACCCTTGACAGAATTGAGCATTTGACACCAGCTTTAAAGGAAATTGCAATGGACTATAAAAATCTACCTTCATTAAAGTACACAGTCTGGGGTTTAAAGGATGATGCTTTAATGTTGACCTTAAATTTCACAGTTATGGTAAGACCCCTGCCCTGTTGCAGATTGAAATATTGTAAGGTGAAAATTACTGTGGTAATTCTGATGGTGCAGTGAACTCTCAGCATTTTGTTCAGTCATTTTTATGCCTCTGGTCTCCAAATTGAGTCAGTTTGCAAAAGTAAAACACAGAAGTTTGCAGACACTGTGGTTGAACTAAAAACATGATGCTGGAGAAACTCAGCAGGTCAAAGATAAAGATTCATAACCAATGCTTTGGGCCCCTTCATCAAGGTTCATAGCTTGTGGAGGTTCATTAAAGCCTCTGGATTTTTTTGGCAGAAATACTTTTACCCGTCATTGGCGTCTGCTCCCAATGTGAACCTGAGGGTGACTTGGGAAAGCGGCCAACATAATGAGAGGCACATCCCATCCTTCTACCGCTGCCCCACCCCTCCCCGCACACTCCCTTTGGGGAGAAGATGGATGAGAATGTACCTACAAATTCAAGGACACCTGTTATTAGTCTAAGATCATGCCCGGCATTCTTTAACTGTACTTTACTCTTCAGTCATTACATGTAGTCATCAAGTTATGATGGGGTTACATTATGGCACTTCCATCGTAAGTCAAAAAAAGGTAGTGGGATCAGTGTGGGGTCTGACACAGGGCTGTGGGGAGAGGGCAGGTCAGTGTGGGGACTGATAGCGGGCTGTCGGGAAAGCATGGGGCAGTGGGATCGGTGTGGGGACTGATAGGGGGCTGTGAGGAGATACTGAACATTATAGCCTAGCCAAAATTCAAAGTACAGTAGGATTCTCCCATCATAATTTTGAAAAAATCGTGTTAGACCATCATAATTGGGGACTATCTGTACCTGCACTTTTGTGGGTCACAAGACTCTGAATTTTTGTTTCATTATAACTCTGCTTTTATTCTTGCATTGCTGTCGAAATATAGACTTTGGTCTGAATAGCACATAATAGTTTCTCACTATCTTGGTACATGTGACAACTCAACAATGTAACAAATCAAGTACAATGCTGTTGGGGGGGGGAGAAGGTTTGGAGAGAAGTGTGGGTGGGCACTTGCTGAAGACGGTGAGATTGGTGTGTTGCAGGATGGAATGGAATTATGAAAAGAAGTAAACTACTGAATTCTTTATTCTTTAGATTGAGATGTGAAATTTGATTTAAAAATGCAGAAATGCTGAGGAACTCATTCAGTCTCGCGGTGTCAATATTTGGAAAAGATGTATTACTGACGTTTCAGGCCTCAGCCCTTCTTCAAGGTATGAGAAGAAGCAGCCAGGTGTCTGAATTTAAGAAACAGCAGGGGGAGGAGTACAGACCAACAGACAAAAGGTAGTAATGGATATGGAGGAAAAGCCATGAGGGAGAAAAGGTGAGAATTAATAACGAGGAGGGGTTGGTTTTGTGAATGCAGAGCTGGGGTGAAGGAAACAGGGAAAAGGAGGCGGGGGAGAGAGATATAGAGCTATGGGAAAGGAGACATAGGAGGTAGGGATCTCACTGTGGCCACCCATTTCAATTTCACGCCCTATTCTCTGGCTGATTTGTCTGTTTATGGTGTCTTGTACTGCAGACTGAGACCACTCACAAAATGGAAGAACAGCCCCATATCTTCCATCTGGGCACCCTCCAACCAGATTGCATTTACATCCCTATGTTTCCTTTCCTGTAGCTCTCTCCCTTTCCTTTTCTCTCTCTCCTTTACCCCAATTCTTCATTCACAAAACCTCTCTCCCCAATTAATTCTCACCTTTCCTCCTGTCCTCTTTTTGTCTGTTGGTCAGTACTCCTCCCCCTGTCATTTCTTAAATTCAGACACCTCGCTGCTACTCATACCTTAAAGAAGGGCTCAGGCCTGAAACCCGGGTAATATATCTTTACCAACTATGGACAGTGCGAGACATGAATGAGTTCCTCCAACATTTCTGTGTTTTTAGTACAATCACAGCATCTGCAGTCTTTTGTGTTTCACTGAAATTTGATTAAGCCAAAACAAAGCTGCATGACTTAATTTACTTTAAGAAAACTTGTGCCTGAGTAAGGTTGGCAGCAGAAATCTGATGGAAGCCTTCCCTTCCAGATTCTGTGGACGTTCTCCATTTACTTGGAATCGGTTGCGATCCTGCCACAGCTCTTCATGATCAGCAAGACTGGTGAAGCCGAAACCATCACCACCCATTACCTCTTCTTTCTTGGCATGTATCGCGCCTTGTACCTTGTCAACTGGATCTGGCGCTATTACTTTGAGGGGTTCTTTGACCTCATTGCCATTGTGGCAGGCGTGGTTCAGACCATTCTCTACTGCGACTTTTTCTATTTGTATGTTACAAAAGGTGAGTAATTGAAGGGACGTTTTTCTTTGATAGTGGAAATGCGCAGATTTTTTGACTGAAAATTTAAATGCATCCTAGGATTGCCAGTCTACACCGCTCATGAGTTCAAAAATGTAAACTATTCTCCAATGAACATCACCATGATATATATTGTTCCCTTGGCTCCTTGAGCTACCAGATAATCCTTGATACTGATTTGTTAAGACCCTAAGACATGGGAGCAGAAATAAGCTCTTCAGCCCCTTGAGCCCTGCCATTTAATCATGAGCTGATCCATTTTCCCACACAGCCCCACTGCTTGGCCTTCTCCCCATAACCTTTGATGCCCTGGCTAGTCAAGAATCTATAAATCTGTCTTTAATTCACCCCTGGCCTCCCCAATACCTGGCCTCCACATGATCATTAAAAAAGACAAGATGCATAAAACCAATTCCACAGATTCACCACCCTCTGGCTGAAGAAAAATCTCTGTCCTAGACAGATGCCCTTCAATTCTGAATTTGTGTCCTCTTGTCCTAGACTCCCACCATGAGAAACAACCTTCCTATATCGACTCAACAATCAACATTAGTAGTTATATTCAGAAGTATTATGGAAAATGAGGCATTGTACATTTCATAGCTTTTGGAGGGAAAAGATACACCAAGGAATCATTTTACAAATTGCTACAATGAAGGGGCTATTTAACATTTTTATTATAAAAAAATTAAGCATTTAAAAAAAACCCCACAGATTTTGTCCCGAGGTGGTGTTTATGGAGTTAGTGATAAATTAAGTTGAAGCAGCTATTTTCTAATTTTATTTCCCCAGAGTGGGAAACGTTTCCTTGTGTGTTAGCTTCATTGGATTAAAATTACTCTTTGTGGAGAGAATTGCTTCAAGTTCTTAGTCTGGGTTGAGAACCAAAGGGCTGACATTCCATTGAGATGTGGGATTTGTGTGGCTCCCAAGATGAATCATTGGGCGCCATTTGGAAGAAGCCATTCACATGCCTCATCCCTCTAACCTTGGTTGGTTTTGCTGAGTGTTTTACGGTTGCTAATTTGTCCTACATTGAATTTTTAAAATTTAGACATACGGCATGGAAACAGGCCGTTTCGGCCCACAAGCCGTATGACATCTGATTGACCTACAATCCCCATATGTTTTGAAGGGTGGGAGAAACCCACGGAACATACAAACTCCTTACAGACAGTGCCGTATTTGAACCCGGTTCTGCTCGCTGGATCTGTAACAGCGTTGCGCTAACTGCTACAATAACCGTGGTGTCCTGAAGTACATAAATCTCTGTAATGGGTCTTGGATTATTTGAGATATTGAGCTGGTAGCTTTATATTTTTTTTAGTGTTTCTACTAAAGAAATTCTATCCTGTATAATGACTTTTCTTTCTCTTCCTTCAGTTCTGAAAGGAAAGAAGCTGAGTTTACCAGCTTAAGTGCCAAAGTCCATCAGAACTTCTGTCGTTGGTTGTCTCGACGCAAAGGAAGCATTACCACAAAACCAAGAGCGTAAGATGCCTAAAGCAGAGAGCAGGGGTAGACACAATAGCCTTTGAATTTAATGTGAGCAGTCGTTCTATTGCATAATGGATCACAAGCTTCAGTTTTCTGTTTTATGCATCTTGCCTTTTTTATTACAATGTAAAAATATATTTTCTACAAAAATATACGCTGAAAGGATGAATTACTTGCAGTGGTTTAAAACAAAATCTTGGCGGTTTGGTTCAGAAATGCATTGTTTCTGGCTGAGCTGTTTACAAGGATCAAGTGCAAATTGTTTGAAAATGACTGACCTAGTTCATTTAGTCGAAACAGTACCTGATGGACAAAGCTGGTCTGCATTTTTCCAACCACTTGCTGTATTTATTTGAATTTGCCAAATTTTTGTTTGGAAACTTTGATGATTTTTCCCCAAAGCTGCTCATCTCTGCTTCTACCCACCATTCAAAACACTAGAACTGTCATGAGGCCTGATGCAATGAGCTGTACCTAGTCACCCGTCCAAAGAGGTTTTCTTTATTCAGTCAGTGGTTAAGCCACCTGCAGATGGAATGCATTTGCTCTGTCATTTGGCATACAAATTGAACGTGAATAAAGATCATAACCTGAACTACATTAGATGTGCATATTACTGATTGGAAAGTGGTTTGGACAGTGTAACATTAAGTATTCAAGGGACCACGTGGTTTTGAGATTGATCTTTTATTTTGTTGAACAAATCACTTAGAATCATTAACCTCGACTCCCACTCATTACTTTTGAAACATTGAGAGGTTTATCTTGTAGGTTTTTTTTACACTGAGCTGTTGCATGATATCTTGTGATACTGCCCAATAAACATTTTATGAAAAACATCCCCTCGTGTTTGATACATTTTTAAACTACTTTTCATAATACATCCCTCAAGGAAGTGAGCCTTGACTGATTTAAAGTAGCAGCATTTTTCCCAAATGAAACTGCTCTCCCCCTCCTCCCCACCCTGCATTTCTACACACCAAGAGGCTGCAAGTAATTCAGCCTCTTGACATTTTGGCTTTATCATTTCCTCATTCAAAGGAGAGCATCAGTGAAGTTTCAAAATTACTTTAAAATGTGGTGATCGATAAAGAAACTATAAATACATATTTGATGCATTTAAAGTAAGACTCCAACATTGAATAAGATATCGTTCGTGTTTTCATTGCTTGCCTACGTTTTCGTTTTTGCAATTGTCGCTTAATTTTTCTTTCCTTTCTGGGGCTTTGCAGTGACCATTCGCACATTCCAGATGGTGTGAGAAAACGTGGTCACTTTTCTCAGTGCAAATATAAAATTAGAAACACTGCACAGTAACAGGCCATTTTGGCCCACGAGTCCGTGCTGTCCAATTTACACCCAATTAACCGACAACCCCTGGTATGTTTTGAATGGTGGGAGGAAACACCAGACACGGGGAGAACGTACCAACTCCTTACAGATGGCGCTGGATTCGAACCCAAGTCCCAATCGCTGGCGCTGTTAAGGCGTTGTGCTAACAACTACGGCCACCGGGTTGGTCCGATAGTTATGAAACAGCTCTGGTTTTCGTTCCCTATTAAGTAAACTTCTTTATAATGGACCTTTTGGTAAATTCCTAAAGAATCTCGTGATAAGCAAGTGTGCACACATTTTTAAAGATGATATTTCTCACCTCTTTCTCAGTTACTGATGTTTCTTGTTTGTTTGTACTGTAATTTTGGTTGTCCAGTCAAATAAATAATCGGCCCAAATGTGGCTTCAAATAGTATTTTACCAGTCTTTCCTATATGTGAGACAAAATTGAGGAAGGAATGCCATATATGCCTGTGTACAGGACGACACTGGGAATTTCCACCTAAAATGTATAAGATGACCTCCAAGTTTGGCACTTACCCTTGATCAGTGGATGTTGTTAAAAGAAAATCACAATACTTTAATAACAGATGACCATGTAAATGTTTTCATTTTATTTGCATGTTTTAAAATAAACCACCTTCGGTTCCTGGAACAGCCATTTAAACCCTGTACAGAGCCGATGGCAGTCAGACTGGGCGGATGGACCTGAGACTTAGCTGATAACTAACAGGACATGCGCGAGATTGCATCGGAGCCGCGGGAAGATGATGGCAGTGATGCGATTTTGCCAGCAAGGTATGGATTTTAGACCCAGTGTATAGGACAACCTGATTTTGAGATTAAACTTTTAAGTTTCAGATCGTCCTATACACTGGCATATAAGGTAGAAGCAGGGAGGTTGTTTCCACACGTAGTTGAGACTCTAACCAGAGGACGTGGCCTCACAATTCTCACCCATGAAAACAGGCTGACGAGCCTACAGGGAAGGAGAACAACAGTGGGGGACCAGGTCAGCTGTAAGAATGTGTCCAGGGAGGCTCCTGTAGAGCACACCCAACTAACTGGCTGCTATGATGGGCTCCAGCTCTGGGCTCATAGCTGAAGGCCTCATGCAATGCTGTAGAATGGTAGTGACTGGCTTCAGGGAACTAGGGCTCGGGATTTGTGCAGGTATTATGGCGAGCAGGCTTAGCGAGTTGGCTCAGGTGCCCACAGCTCCCCAACAATCGAGGATTCAGAACTAGGGGTCAAGGACTTGCGCCCGAGTTCACTGCTGGACAACAGGCTGTGAAAGTTATGTGGGCAGGAGAGGGGGTGAGATCAGAGGAGGCAGCGAGATCCACAACAAGAGAAGGAAAGATTTTTGTGTATATGACAATAAATGGAATATTGAATCTTAATGGTGAGGTTATTTTCATACATGGTGCACGGACACAACACACTAAAATTCTTGCTGCTGCTAAATGAGTAATTGTAAAGAAAACTATAATACTAAACTTGAGAGATATAGATACCCAAGATGGATTATAAATACTCACTAGTGCAAAAGAAAAGTGACTTTGCAATCGTGCAGACGGTCCTTTTGTGCCATGGGAGCCAGTCTGATTAGTGTGTCAAGGGCAGGTTCAAGAGCCTGGTAGAAGGGGGAAAATAATTATTCTTGAGCCTAGAGGTTCTGATTTTTAGGCGTCTGAACCTTGTGCCCGAAGGAAGCAGCAAGACGAGGTTGTGACCAGGGTTGTGGGGGTCCTTTATGATGATGTCTGCCTACTTGAGGCAGTGTCTCACACAGATGTCTTCAGTAGAGATGAAAGCTGACTGTTTAATTAAATGAAACATTGCATTTCTTTTCTGTGTGACATTTCTCAGTAGCTAATTTGAGCTCTTTCAACACTGATAACTGAACAACATACACATGGAGTGCTGGTGTACGATGAATAATAATGAAGCCACACATCCTCTGTTCTAACTTGTCTATGCTGATCACACTGGACAACAATTTTTTTTCCACAAGGTTTGCTTCCTGATGGACAACTTTAAGATGAACACAGATAATTTCAGATTTGCTCTATTAAGTAGAATTTGGAGAAACATTAAATGAACTTACTGAATTTAGCATGTTTAATCGTATGATGATGTTGACATATTGCGTTAGTTCAACTGACCTTAAAAATGCTTTCCTGCTGAATTTTGTTTGTACTCAGCATCTGATGCCTCTCGTGTCAGTGCCCAACAATAATCGGCCAGTGTTGATGGGTTCCAGTTGCCCTGATACCGCTTTCCCGTGGTTGCAATGTACTGGTGAAACCTTTCACCTCATCTTCCATCTGGGTACACTCCAACTGGACTCTTCAGGTTCCATTAACCCCCCCCCCCCCAGCCCATTGCCTTCCCCTAGCTCTATCTCCCTTTCCCCCTCCCCCCCCCCCTGCCTCATTTCACAGAGACAAAATAATTCTCATCTCTCCTCTTGTATTGAATTAACACCTTTTGTTGGTCTGGATTCCTCCCCCAGTCAGTCTTCACTCTCTCGTTTTTTGCTTATTCCTTGAAGGGCTCAGGCCCGAAACATCAGTAATCTATCTTTACCTTCTATGGACACTGCGACACTGGCTGAGTTCCTCCAGCATTTCTGTGGGGTTTTACTGTACCTTTTCCAGCTTAGTGATGTTTGCTGCAGCTGGGTGACTAGAACAGTGCACAATATTCCAGGAGTGAATAATGGCTTTTGGAGGAATTATTTCTCTTAACTAAACAGTTAAAAGGCAAGGAGGTATACATCTTAAATGAATGGAAGAGTAGAAGAGAGTTGAAGAAAGTGTGTGGTGTTGCATTTTGGAAGGACAAATGAAGAAAGGGCGTACATAGTAAATGGTAGGGCACTGAAGAGTGCGGTAGGTCAGAGTAGATATCTGAACATAATTCCCTGAAAATGATGTCACAGGTAGACAGGGTTGTAAAGAGAGCTTTAAGCATATTGGCCTTCATAAATCAAAGTACTGAGTACAGGAGTTAGGATGTTATATTAAAGTTGTATAAGTCATTGGTGAGGCCAAATTTGGAGTATTGTATGCAGTTTTGGTCACCTAACTACAGAAGAGATATCAATAAGATAGAAGAGTGGTTCAGGAACTGAGTTACAGGGAAAGGTTCAACAGGTTAGGACTTTAGTCCCTGGAGCATAGAAGAATGAGGGGAGATTTGATGGAAGTATTTAAAATTATGAGGGGGAAAGACAGATTAAATGTAGTTAGGCTTTTTCCACTGAGGTTATGTGAGATACAAATCAGGAAGTGGGTTGAGTGAAAGGGGAAAAGTTTTGGGGGAACATGAGGGGGGAGTTTCTTCGCACAGAGAGTTTCCAGCTGAAGTGGGCTCAATTTTAACATTTAAGAGGAATCTGGACAGGTACGATGATGGGAGAGGTATGGGGTCCATGTCAGTGGGACGAGGCAAAAAAAATGGTTGGGATGGACTTGAAGGGCTTATTTCTGTGCCGTATTATTCTATGGTTTTTTGGAGACTGCAGAGGAAGGTGATAAGAGGCGGAAATCTTCATCTGATTTTTAAATGAACAATCTGACACCTGCTTTGGGAGCTATGAGATACGTCATTGAAGCAGTTGTCCTGGAAGGTGGGATGAGGCTGATTTACGTCTAGGCAAAATGGTCTCTTGACGTAAACATTCATTTTTCCAGGAGTGCTTTACTAAATGTGAGCGAGAGGATATTTAAAAACTCCTGTTACGAAGTTTGGCAAATGCTCCTCGCCCACTGAGCAGGAGAACAGATTGTGCAATTTTTGTAGGTGTGTCCACCAAATTACATGGGCCACGTATGTTGCTGATCACATTGCAGCAAAGACAGGAGCTTTATGGTAACAACCTGCCCCAGCATGTTGACTGATTCCCTGAAATGCGCAGGTGGTTTGACTTGGCATGTATTCCACTGGAATAAAAAACTTAAGGTCTTGAGAGGTCTTGACAGAATGGATCCACTGTCACAAGTTCCTTTGTATCTGGTTAATAAGGTGATTTCTTGTCCATCCCTCTTGCTTTATCAAGGTTCTACCTAACTCTTGTCTTTATGTTCCACCCTGTTAGGACCCCATTCCTGCCTTCAACGGGCAAGTTTTTATTTGTAATTCGAGATTCTCCCACAAGATGGAACATTCTCTCCAACCTCTGAAGATCTGTCGGAACAGAATCAGGATTACTGTCCTGAAATTTGTTGCTTTGCAGCAGCAGGATTGTGTATCACTATAAAATCCTGTTCTGTAAATGCAAGATTTAAAAATAAATAGTGCAAAAGGTGTCTATATCTGGAAGCACAGGCCGGAAACATCAGATATATATTTATCGAGATCCTCCAGGATTTCTGTTTTTACTCCAATCTCAGTGTCTGCAGACTTTTGTGGTTCATTCTATAGGTTTATTGTCCACTCAGAGAAGTCTGATGGGAGAGGGGAAGAAGCTGTGGATTAGGGTTAGCTGTGGGGAGGGGCCGGGGATGTGGGGAGGGGCCGGGGATGTGGGGAGGGGCCGGGGATGTCGGGAGGGGCCGGGGATGTCGGGAGGGGCCGGGGATGTCGGGAGGGGCCGGGGATGTCGGGAGGGGCCGGGGATGTCGGGAGGGGTCGGGGATGTGGGGAGGGGCCGGACACAGTCCCAGGCCCAGCCGGAACGTTTCTGCGACGTGGCGGGTGCTGGGGGGAAGTTTGTGCAGGTCGGGCCGGGGCGGAGATGGCAGGTTCCCCTCCCTGTGAGCCGCGTCCTGCCCGTCGTTGGCCGGGGACTGGGCCGTTCGGTGACGGGGAGTGAAACCGGGAAGATGCCGGCGTTGGTGGCGTTCGGGAGGCGCTGGTCTCTGGCCAGCGATGACCTGGTTTTCCCCGGGGCCTTTGAGATGCTGCTGCGGGTTGGGTGGTGAGTGGAGTCGCCCCGTCACCGTTCTCCTCCCCCTCCCCCTCCTCCCCTCCCCTCCCCTCCCCTCCCTCCCCTCCCCTCCCTCCTCTCTCCTCCCCTCCCCCCTCCCTCTCCTCCCCTCCCCCCTCCCTCCCTCCCCTCCCCTCCCCCCTCCCCTCCCCTCCCTCCCCCCTCCCCTCCCTCCCCCTCCCCTCCCTCCCCCCTCCCCTCCCTCCCCCCTCCCCTCCCTCCCCCCTCCCCTCCCTCCCCCCTCCCCTCCCTCCCCCCTCCCCTCCCCTCCCCTCCCTCCCCTCCCCCCTCTCCCCCCTCTCCCCCTCCCCTCCCTCCTCTCCCCCTCCCCTCCCTCCTCTCCCCCTCCCCTCCCTCCTCTCCCCCTCCCCTCCCTCCTCTCCCCCTCCCCTCCCTCCTCTCCCCCTCCCCTCCCTCCTCTCCCCCTCCCCTCCCTCCTCTCCCCCTCCCCTCCCTCCTCTCCCCCTCCCCTCCCTCCTCTCCCCCTCCCCTCCCTCCTCTCCCCCTCCCCTCCTCCTCTCCCCCTCCCCTCCTCCTCTCCCCTCTCCTCTAAAGTTTCCCCTTCCTCGTTTTCCCATCATCCTCCCCTTTCCTGTTCTCTTTCCCCACCCACTCTTCTCCATCCCACCTCTGTCCTTCCTGGTTCCCCCTTTCTCCCCCCCCTCCTCTTATTCCCACGTCTCATTTCCTCCCAGTCCTCATATACCGACTCCATTCCTCCCTTCCCCAATTCCTTCTCCCTCCCTGTCTCCTTTCCCCTCCCCTGTCCCCTTTCCCCTCCCCGTCCCTGGATCCTCTCCTATTCCCCTCACTCCTCCCCTTCCTTCCCCTCTCTGCCAAGTTGTCATTGTCCCCCCTCCCTGTCTCCCTGTGTGGTTTTTCTTCTCTGCTGTCCTCTCCTAGTGGATGTAACAAGAATGAAGAACGGCTATAAAATATATATAAAGATGTAAAAACAATGTATATGTAAAGAACTAAAGAAGGGAAGGAGAAGCTAAGAAAGGAAGTAAGGGGAAAAAAAAGGGAAAACTTTGTTATATGTATAAAAAAAGTGTTTTCGGGGTGGGGGGGAGAATAACCATCACTGTGAAATCAGTTGATGCTTGCGAGCAGGTTCGCAATCCAAATGGAAAAGGGAGTTGTGGTTGTCCGGCAAGGGATAAGGGGCAACTCAGAGGGGGGGGGGGGGAATATTTGGGGTTAAGGGAATATTGGATGTGGGAGTTGTTGGAATATTTTATGTTTTAAATGTGTTGTCAGACATTAAATTTAAAAAGGGAAAACTGAGAGATGAAAATGGGGAAAAGGCAGGTGGTGGTGGTGAGGAAGCGGAAATGAGGTGTAAACAGGATATGAGATGGCCACTTTGAACTATATGCCTATAAACATTAATGGAATACATAACCAAATTAAATGGAAGAGGCTATTAAATTTACTGAAAAAAGAAAAAATTGACATAGCATTTGTGCAGGAAACGCATCAAACTGAAGTGGAACATAATAAATTAAGGAGAGACTGGGTAGGGCACGTAACGGCAGCATCAAATAATTCAAAAAGCTAGAAGTGTAGCTATATTAATTAATAAAAATGTACCAATCAAAATAGAGGAGGAAATAATAGATCCAGCAGGGAGGTATGTAATGATTAAAGTATCAGATATATTCAGAATTTTGGAATTTGCTCAATATATACGCACCTAACGAGGAGGATCAAACATTTATGCAAGATATTTTTTTTGAAGATTGTAGATACACAAGGAAATACATTGATAGGATGGGATTTTAACCTCAATTTGGATCCAATGTAAGTGTGGGGAGGGAGGGGGAGAAAATGACACTGTGTATATTCAAGAGGGAAATGGTTATGTGTATTTTGGTTAATATAGTTCATAGTGTGAAAAATGTTTTAAAAATTAAAAAATAGAAGGAGACAATCGTACAGGAGAGGTGACCACAGCAGCTGAGCGGCTCAGTGGCTGTGTTCAACTTGCGGTCAGAGGACCCGCATGGGTTGTGGGCTGCTGAGAGAGTGCTGAGGGCAAGAAGGGCCCCTGAAGGGCCTCAGATACTGAATGCTTCCTGATCGTGTCTGGAAGCCGATCAATCAAACAAACAGGAGTCTGTGTGGCAACAGAGGCTTTGGGGATTCTGGAGGCGAATCCACGAACACCCAGTGACTCTGAAGGGAGTCTCATTTGGATCTTTCTTACTGTAAGGGTTACTGAGTGACACTACTAGCAACTCTTTGTCTGCCTTTCAGCAGGCAGAAGGCAATTTTGTATAATATTACATGTTCTGTATTAACACATGACAAAAAAAAGGCATCTTGAATCTTGAAAAAAAACCTTGGATCCAATGTTGGATAAAACTGGACAAAAGACTAACAAAAAGAATAAAGTGGCCAAATTTATGGTTAAATAAATGCAGGAAATGAAACTTATGGAAATATGGAGGAGGCAGCATCCAAGAGAGAAGGATAATACTCATATTATTCAAGTAGGCATAAAACATATTCAAGGATTTATATGTTTTTGTTGTCGGCCCATATTCGAGGGAGAGTTAGGAAAACTGAATATAAAGCTAGATTACTGATCATTCACCCCTGTTATTAGCAATAGAACTGGAGGACATCCCACCAAGAACATATAGATGGAGGTTAAAGTCCATGCTACTTAAAAGGCAGGAATTTAAAGAGTTTATTGAATGTCAAATTAAAAAGGAATTTAAAATAAATACGGAATCAGTGAAAGACAAATTTATATTATGGGATGCAATGAAAGCCTTCATCAGAGGGCAGATAATAAGTTATGTAACTAAGTTGAAAAAGGATTACAATTGGGAAATAGAGCAGTTGAAAAGGGAGATAGTAAGTACAGAAAAGGAATTAGTAAAGAGGGATGATATAACGAAAAGGAGAGAATTGGCGGACAACAAAAATAAAATACGAAACATTACAAACTTATAAGGTGGAGAAGAACATAATGAAAATAAAGCAAAAGTATTACGAACTAGGAGAAAAAACACATAAAATATTAGCCTGGCAACTTAAAACAGAACAAGCTAAAAGAATGGTATTGGCATCAAGGAAAAAGGACAAACAAATTGCATATAATCCAATGGAGATTAATGAGAACTTTAAGGAATTTTATGAACAATTATACCAAACTGAGAATGAGGGGAAAGATGATAAAGAAGAAGAGTTTTTAGCCAAAATTTAACTGCCGAAATGGCAAGAAGAGGAGCAAAACAAACTGACAAGACCATTTGAAATAGAGGAAGTACAGGATATATTAAAAAAGCTGCCAAACAATAAAATGCCTTGAGAGGATGGATTCCCATTAGGTTTCTATAAAACATTTAAAGAGTTATTAATTCCTCCTCTCTTGGAAGTAATGAACCAGATAGAAGAAACACAAAACTTGCCAGATTCATGTAAGGCAGCAATAATTACAGTAATACCAAAGACAGGGAAAGATCCATTAACACCAGCATCATATAGACCAATATCTTTACTTAATTCAGATTATAAGATAATAGCAAAATTATTAGCAAACAGATTGGCCGATTGTGTACCAAAAGTAGTAAAACAAGATCAAACTGGATTTATTAAGAAAAAACAAACAGTGGATAATGTCTGTAAACTTATTAATCTAATTCATGCAGTTCAAGGAAATAAGAAACCAACAGTGGCTGTTGCTTTAGATGCAGAAAAAGCCTTTGACAGAGTAGAGTGGAACTACTTATTTAAAGTATTACAGAAGTTCAATCAACCAGAAAAATATATTAATTGGATTAAAGCATTATATAATGGACCATTGGCGAAGGTAACAGTAAATGGATATGTATCGAACCAATTTAAATTAAGTAGGTCAACTAGACAGGGATGTCCATTATCCCCCTCACTGTTCGCTTTAGCAATAGAACCATTGGCAGAACTGATAAAAACAGAAAAGAAAATAAAAGGGATAAAAATAAAGGAGAAGGAGTAGAAAATCAGTTTATTTGCAGATGACATCATAGTATACTTAACAGAACCAGAAACATCAATAAAAGAACTGCATAAGAAATTGAAGGAATATGGAGAAATATCGGGGTACAAGACAAACGCAAATAAAAGTGAAGCGATGCCAATGAGATGCATATTATACAGAATTTTAAAAAGAATCACCATTTAAATGGCAAACACAAGCAATCTGATATCTAGGTATTAGGTTAGATAATAACTTAAGCCACCTGTTCAAATTAAATTATCAGCCATTAATGAAGATGTTGCAGGAAAACTTAGAACATTGAAAAGAATTACCACTAATGTTGATAGGGAGGGTAAATTGCATTAAAATGAATGTCTTCCCAAGGATACAATACTGATTTCAATCGTTACCAATTCCTTTAATAGAGAAACTCTTTAATGAACTAAAGAGAATAATAAGGAAATTTTTGTGGAAAGGGGGTAAACCGAGAATAGCGTTAGATAAATTAACAGAGAGATACAACCAAGGTGGTTTGCAGTTACCAAACTTTATACTTTATAAGTGGGATGAAAAACTGGTGCAGTATAAAAACTCACCAGAATTGCATCATTTATGATACATGGAAGAAGATCCACTTAGAAAGGAAAAAAAAATGAATTATCAAATACCAAAATTACTATTAGAAATAATTTATTAACATTTGAACAGTTGAAGTACAAATATGGAATAACTCATGGGACAATGTTTGCATATCATCAACTGAAAGCTTATTTAAAGGATAAATTGGGAACCAGACCGAGATTACCAGAAGGAAGCAGCTTTGAATATGTGATTACAGACACAATGATAATTAAAAGATTTATAATGAACATGTACATCGAGCTGCAAGATAAGGAAAATGATGAAATAAGCTATAAACCCAAACAAAAGTGGGAAAAGGATTTAAACATACAGATAAAAAATGAAACATGGGAAAAGTTATGTTCTGGAACTATGAAGAATATAATAAACACAAGGTTACGCATGATACAGTATAATTGGTTATATATCATGCCCCAAAAGTTAAAAAAAAGTGGGACCCAACAGTATCAGATAAATGTTTTCACTGTAAGAAGGAAACGGGAACAACTACATGCCATCTGGGCATGTGAGAAAGTGGAAAAGTTTTGGGAAGATCTAAATCAGGTATTAAATAAAATCACAAAAAATAACACCAAAAAATCCAGAGATCTTTCTTCTAAATAATATAAGAAGTAAGGAATTAGGCCTCAAATTGGATAAAGCGCAAAAAAAGATTTATTACGCTAGCCTTAGCTGTAGCAAAAAATGTATAATGTCAACTTGGAAAATGGAAGAGAGCCTGAGAATACAGCAATGGTCCATGGAAATGAATAAATGTATTCCATTGGGAAAAAATAACATATAATTTAAAAAATAAAGTCACAATGTTTGAACAAATTTGGGAACCTTACATGGAACATAACAGAGAGGGCTTGCCTCGGACCTCCACCCCCTAAAATGATAAGACAAAACAATTTGATCCAGTGTGTAAAAGTAGATGACACATTTTTCTTGTTTATTTTCATTGTGTGATGACATTGTTTAATGGGTTTAATGTATTGTATATGTTGAACGTTTAGTGGGTGAGGAGGGGGGTGGGAAGGAGGAAGGGAAGGGAGGGGGGAAATGCCACTGTGTATATTTAATGAGAAACTTGTATATATTTTAGTTGATATGGTTCACAGAGTGAAAAATAAATAATTATTTTTAAAGAGGACAAGAGGGGACAACTTCAGGATTGAAGGACACCCATTTAAAATTGAGATGCGGAGGAATTTATTTATGTATGCATTGACTACAGTTTTTTGGACTACCAGTAAGTGGTAATTCTGTTTTGCCTGCAGGACAAAGAATCTCAGGATTGTATGTGACGTTATTTATGTACTTTGACAATAAATCTGAAATGGGATTTACAAGATTGTTTAAATATTAATACAGTAGTCAGTGTTTTCAAGGAATGAATTATATAACAAAATGTTTTCATCTCTCACATGGGGCAATAGAATGTCCTTATTGGATGACCTATTTGATTTCATGCCATGATTCACTGGTGGCCCTTTCCTTGTGCTTTCTGCTGTTGGTCCTTTGACGACCCCCCCCCCCCCCCCAAATCCCCTGGAACCCTCCCACCCTTCTGTTGTAGTCGGAAGCTAGCTCACCCTGCCGTTTTGGTTTTGCAGGTGGATTGGGATCCTGATTTTGTACCTGACCTACAGAGGCCAGCTGGACTGCAAACATGGAAGAATTCTCCCAAGCTATCTCTTAGTTTTGCTTATTCTTTTGGCTGCAATCATTGTGACCCTCTTTGTCATCGTGTGTGTGAGTATGCAAGGTAAATATTATTTCTCTTTTCTGGGCTACAGAATCATTGCGCATTTAATAACTTTGTATCCCAATCCAAGAATATTTAAAAACAAAATTTGTGATGTATCTTGCAATAAATTATTCTGGAATGACAGTGATCAGGTAAGAAATGAAGCAATCACTGTGCCTGCCAACTTTCCTGTTTAACTAAGAAGTCAAGTCACATTTATTTGTCGTTCATAACATCCTCGCACAGTAGAGACGAGATAGCATTTCTCCAGGACCATGGAGCAGATTCACATAAATATAAGTTAGAATGGAAGTTAAACAAATTGAAATATTAACAGTAAAAGTCCACGGTACACTATCCATATCCGTTCTGGGAATTCAGGAGCCTGATGGCTTGGGGGAAAAAACTGTTGCCCAATCTGGACGTAAGGGTCTGAGTGCTACGGTACCTCCTACCAGATGGCAGAAGGGAGAAGAGTTAACATGAAGGTGTGTGGAGACCTTCACAATGTTTATTGCCTTCCATCTGCATCGAGTGTTGTCGACGTTTGTCATGGTAGGATGAGAGCCCCCAATGATCTTTTCCCCTGACTTCACTATCCTCTGCAGGGTCTTGCAGTCTGAGGAGGTACAGCTTCCTGTAGAATGTAGTGAGGATGGAGGGTGGGATATGGACTTTCCTCAGCCTTTGCAGGAAGTTGAGGCGCTGCTGGGCATTCTTGGCTATGGAGCTGATGTTAAGGGACCAGGTAAGGTTCTCCGCCAGGTACACTCTGAGGAACTTAATACTCTTGACGACCTCAATGGTAGAGCTGTCAATTATCAGGGAGACATGATCTCCCCAGGCCCTCCTGAAGTCGATAACCATCTCTTTCTTTAATGTTCAGATGCAGGGTCGTTGGCTCTGCACCAGTTCATTAGTGTCTGCACCTCATCTCTGTACGCTGACTCCTTGTTCTTACAGATAAGGTTGTGTCGTCAGCAAACTTGATGATGTGGTTTGAGCTGTGTTTGGCTGTACAATCGTGGGTCAACAGAGTGAATGGCAATGGATTAAGCGACAGCCCTGGGAGGTCCCTGTGCTCAGTATGATATTTTTGAAGTGCTGCTTCTGATCTGGACTGTCTGAGGTCTCCCCGTCAGGAAGTCAAGAATACAATTGCAGAGGGAGGTGTTTAGTCCCAACAGGCTCAACTTCCTTATCAGGTACTGGGGTATGGTTGTGTTAAAATGAAGTCAATAAACAGCATTTGAACAGGTGGGTGAGGGTTAGACGAAGGGCAGTCCATGGAGCGGTTGGATCTGTAAGCGAACTGTAGGGGGAAGCAGGAGCTTCATGTGCTCCATGACGAGCCTCTCGAAGCACTTCATTACTATGGATGTGAGGCAGGACTCTGATGACTTTGGCACAGGGACAGTGGTGGTGGCTTTGAAGCACATAGGGACCATGGTGCTTCTCAGGGAGATGTTAAAGATGTCAGTAAAAACATCTGCCAGCTGAGCTGCACATCCCATGAGCACTCTGCCGGGAATGTTATTCAGTCCAGCAGCTTTCCGCGGGTTGACTTGCGTAACACTCTCTTCACGTTGACCACCGCAAGGCACAGCACCTGATCATTTGGAGGAGCGGTGGTCTTCTTCGCTGCCTTGTCATTTTGTTTTTATTTGGTTGGAATATAGAGGTCAGCATCGAGATCCAAAGGGCCTGTACTGTGCTGTAGTATTCTATGCAGTGATGGAGGTTGTTGCATGAACAGATCAGTTAGACATCGTGTTTATAGAGCCACGAGTAAGACACGGTACAGAAATGCTGAATCACAGAGAGAGATCAGTTGTGTTCATTCAGGAGTCTGATACTAGTGGGGAAGAAACTGCTGTTGAATCTGGTGGTTAATGATCTCATGCTTGTGAAGGGAGTGGAGGTGTATTGGCTGCATTTTCCAGACAGCGGGAGGTGTAGATAGAGTAGTGGAAAGGAGGGGGATGTGTGACAGCCTGAGCTCTGTTCATAGTGTCTCGCAATCCTGGGCAGAGCAGTTCCCATCCCATGCAGTGATGCATCGCGACGGGATACGTTCAGTGGTGCACCTGTGGAACTTGTTAAGGGGCACAGGCAGCTTGTTAATTTGCCTCAGGCTTCAGGACGAAGAGATGTTGGTTCACATTTTTGGCCATTGCATCGACTGTTCACACACAGGAACTTGAAGCTGTTTACTGTCATCTAATCACTGTAGATGGGGAACAGGGAGTGAGCTCCACTGGCTCACCTCTGTATCCCCCAATGTGAAAAATAAAATGAACATTACATCAGCCATTTTTGTCTGTTGTAGGAACCATCACCAATCTGAGGCCACGACGACATATCCCAGTTTTGATCTACATCCGAACTGCTCTCTATGTGCCAGAGCTGGTCTGGGCTATCTTGGGCGCTGTCCTGATCAACGATGAAAAGCAGGGCTGCCCACCCACTCTGATTAATGTCATCTTGATCGCTGTAGTCGCAAGGTATGCATGCGCTTAAACTCCGGCTCTAACACTTAGTGTTGCTTTAACTTTCTCTCTCACAGAAGCCAATTTAATTCAGTCCAGCGATATCAAGAAAGGGCAGAACACTGGATAGGGCAAAGAAAACCTGTACACGAGACTGAGACCTGCCTCTAGCCAAGCAGTCCCTGTGCAATCCTAATACTGACTATGTGCAACATATTACGCTACTGACCCATGACTGCATCGCTAGATCCAGTTACAACAGTCATCGGCCTCATCAGGAGCAATGAAGAGTCCCACTACAAAGAAGAGGTGGAAAATCTCGTGGACATGGTGCCAGAGTAACAACCTGAATCTCAATGTGGACAAGACAAAAGTGGTGATTGTGATGTTTAGGTGGACCAGGAACGACCACCCTCCACTACACATCTCCAACTCTAATGGAGAGCGCCAAGTTCCTTGGAGTTCACTTAACTAGTGACCTATTCTGGACGCTCAACATCTCTCTTTTCAGGAAGGCGCAACAGTGACTGCATTTCCTAAGAAGACTGAAGTGGGCAAGATTACCAGCCACCATTATGTCAACTTTCTACAGGAGCTCCGTCGAGAGCATCCTGGCCGGCTGCATCACAGTGTGGTACGGTTGCTGCAGAGAAATGGATCAGGGGTCAATCCATAGGAACATAAGAGCGACAGAGAGGATCTCTGGAGTCTCCCTCCCACCTGGATGTGATCTACTGGGATTGTTGTCTGAAGAGGGCACGCAAAATCATCGAGGCCCCCTTCAACCCCGCACACAGCATCTTCTAGCTGCTCCCGTCGGGGAAGGACTGCCAGCGCCACTGGCAGTGAGAATGCTGAACAACCAAAGGAACTCCTCACACCAACCCTCCAAGGTGCATATTCATGAAACAAAATCTATGCATTTATTTGTTTAGATGAAATACTAGTCTTGCAAATGAATTATTTGTCTGTATGTGTGTTATATCTGGTTGTGTGTCTGTGTGTTTTCCACCACTGAGGACTGGTGAATGCTGTTTCATCAGGTTGTAGTCGTGCAATCAGATGACAATAAACTTGTTCCATTGGCAGAGAGGGCAAATCCATTCCAGCTAATTATTCTGCAAAGTCAAGGAAGGTGTGATCAGTGATGCTTTCAAATTGCACACAACTCCTCGTCAACCTCTCCCATACCTAGTTTGGGTTTTGCCCAGACCTCCTGGAGGCTTTGGACCAAATGTGGACCTTGGAGAGATGAATTCCAGAGAGCGAGGGAGAGGAACTGCCTTGTCATTGAAGCATCATTTCATTGAGCCCCGTTAAAACAGTCGTCAAGGGACATATTCTGATGGTTAAAGTCACACCTTGCACAAACTAAGAGAGCTGTAGTTATGGAGGTCATTCTTCCTGTCCCCAGAACCTCACGGCAGGAGCCTTTCAGGCAGTGTCCTGGGTCCAATCATCTTCAGCTCTTTCCCCTTTGTCAGACGATCGGGAGTGGGGAGGTGAACTGACAGCTCGACTTGCAACTCCCCAGCACCCTTGTGCAGCAAGACCTAGACTGCGTTGAAGCACGAGCTGGTAAGTCACAGAGTTAATCTACTTGCCTTCACCAGTGTTGAGGCACGTGCTATCGACCTGGGACTCACCACTGACCGGAAAGTCAACTGGAACGGCCACATACTGTGCCTGAGGCACTTCAAATTTATTGTCAGAGTACCTCGCAGTGAGTACATTGCCTTCTGACTCCCTAGAGGCTTTCCATCACTTACAAAGCTCAAGTCTGGATTGTGAATGGAACCCTGGGTGAATGCAGCTCCAGCAGAACCCAGAAACCTCGACACCCCATCAGCCACCCGATTCATTAATTGCCTCCACCTCAGCATGGTGGCTGTAACACAAATCCTCTACAGGAACAGTTATTCAGAGTGGAAGTTGAACCTAATGTCACAGGATATAGACGTGAAATAAAAGAATGGTTTTGAGGCAGATTTTAGACAAAAACGTACATACAGCCTACAAGCCTGTGGCACCCAATAACCCCCAATTGACCTACAGCCCCCGGTATGTTTTGAAGGGTGGAAGGAAACTGGAGCCTCTGGAGGAAACTTGCGCAGACAGAGGGAGAACGTGCAGACAGTGCGGGATTCGAACCCTGGCCCTGATCATTGGTGCTGTAGCAGCGTTGCGCTAACTGCTATGCTAACTGTGCTACCCTTTCTGCGCCCGAGATCTAGGCCCTTCAGCCCCCTCATCCATGCTAGCCAAGTTGCCTACCTAAGCTCATTTTCCATGCCTATGTTTGACCCACATTACTCTAAATTTTCTCTCCCTGTCTCTGTTCAAATATATTTTTAACATTGTACTTGTATCCCTCTTCACAGTATCATCTGGAAGCTCCTACATACCCAGTAGCTTATGTGTGCAGATAAAAACTTTGGCCCTCAGGTCCTCTCTTCCCTTCAACCTATGCCCTCTTGTTTTTTTTAAATTTTTTAATTTTTCACACTATAAACCAAATTGACCAAGATACATACAGACATTTTTTCTCTTGAATATATACAGTGTCATTTTCTCCCCCTTTTCCCTCCTCCCTTCCCTCCCTCCCTCACCCCCTTTCCCATTTATTTAAAGTTCAATCTATAAGATACATTAAACCCGTTAAACAATGTTGTCACTTTAATAAAAATAAACAAGAAATTTTACTGAGTCAGTTCTTTTCGTTATCTTCTCCTTCTGTCACTCTAGGTGGTGGAAGTCCATGGTAGGATTTCTCTATTGTATTTCATGTATGGCTCCCATATTTGTTCGAATATTGTAATGTTATTTCTTAAATTATATGTTATTTTTTCTAATGGAATACATTTATTCATTTCTATATACCATTGTTGTATTCTCAAGGTGTCTTCTAATTTCCAGGTTGACATAATACATTTTTTTTTGCTACAGCTAGGGCTATCATAACAAATCTTTTTTGTGCTCCATCCAAATCAAGTCCAAATTCTTTGTTTTTTATATTACTTAGGAGGAAGATCTCTGGGTTTTTTGGTATATTGCTTTTTGTGATTTTATTTAATATCTGGTTTAGATCTTCCCAAAATTTTTTCACTTTCTCACATGTCCAAATTGCATGAATTGTTGTTCCCGCAGAAATGAATAAATGTATTCCATTAGAAAAAATAACATATAATTTAAGAAATAATATTGAATATTTGAACAAATATGGGAGCCATACATGAAACACAATAGAGAAAACCTACCGGGGACATCTACCACCTAAATTAACGAAAGGAGAAGGAAATGAAAAGAATTGACTCAGTGGAATTTCTTGTTTATTTTTATTGAATGACAACAATGTGTCTTAGATTTTGTACTTTAAATGAATGGGGGGGGAGGTAGGGAGGGTGGGATGGGAGGAAGGGGGGGGAGAAAATGACACTATATATTTGAAAAGGAAAATGTATGTATCTTGGTCAGTGTGGTTTATGGTGTGAAAAATAAAAAATTAAATTTAAAAAAAAATTGTTGTTCCCATTTCCTTTTTACAGCGAAAACATCTGTCTGATCCTGTTGGGTCCCATTTATTTAACTTTTGAGGTGTGATGTATAGCCTGTGTATCCAGTTATATTGTATCATGCGTAACCTCGTGTTTATTGTACTTCTCATAGTTCCTGAGCATAGCTTTTCCCATGTTTCATCCTTTATCTTTATGTTTAGATCTTGTTCCCATTTTTGTTTAGGTTTACCGTTTGTTTCCTCGTTCTCCTTTTCTTGCAGTTTGATGTACATGTTTGTTATAAATTTTTAAATTATCATTGTGTTTGTAATCACATATTCAAAATTACTTCCCTCTGGTAACCTCAGACTGTTTCCCAATTTGTCCTTCAAGTAGGTTTTCAGTTGGTGGTATGCCAACACTGTATCGTGAGTTATATTATATTTATCCTTCATTTGTTCAAAGGATAATCATTTATTTCCCGAAAAACAATTTTCTATTCTTTTGATCCCTTTTCTCTCCCATTCTCTGAAGGAAAAGTTATCTATTGTGAAAGGGATTAGTTGATTTTCCATCAATATTAGTTTTGGTAGTTGGTAATTTGTTTTATTCCTTTCTACGTGAATCTTCTTCCAAATGTTGAGCAGATAATGCAATACCGGTGAATTCCTGCGTTGTACCAATTTTTCATCCCATTTATATAGTATATGTTCAGGTATCTTCTCCCCTATTTTATCTAGTTCTAATCTAGTCCAATCTGCTTTTCCCTTGTTTGATAAAAATCTGATAGGTATCTTAATTGTGCGGCTCTATAATAATTCTTAAAGTTTGGTAGTTGTAAGCCTCCTTGTTTGTACCATTCTGTTAAATTATCTAGTGCTATCGTCGGTTTCCCCCCTTTCCATAAGAATTTCCTTATTATTTTCTTTAGCTTCTTGAAGAATTTCTCTGTTAGGTGAATTGGTAATGACTGAAATAGGTATTGTATCCTTGGGAAGATGTTCATTTTAATACAGTTTATCCTTCCTATCAGTGTTAGTGGTGTCTTTCCAATGCTCTAAGTCGTCTTGTAATTTTTTCATTAATGGATGAATAATTTAGTTTATATAGATGGCTGAGATTTTTATTTAGTTGTATACCTAGGTATCGCATTGCTTGTGTTTGCCATCTAAATGGTGATCCTTTCTTAAACTTTGTGAAATCTGCATTATTCATTGGCATTGCTTCACTTTTATTTGCGTTGATCTTGTACCCTGATACTTCTCCATATTCCTTAAATTTCCTATGTAATTCTTTTATTGATATTTCTGGTTCTGTTAAGTTTATTATAACGTCATCTGCAAATAGACTGATTTTATATTCCTTGTCTTTTATTTTTGTCCCTCTTGTTTTATTTTCTGTTCTGCTAGTGGTTCTATAGCTAACGCGAACAGTGAGGGAGATGGTGGACATCCCTGCCTTGTTGATCTGCTTAAGTTAAATTGTTTTAATATATATCCATTTACTGTCACTTTCACCAATGGCCCCTTATATAATGCTTTAATTCAATTAATATATTTCTCTGGTAGGCTGAATTTTTATAGTACTTTGAATAAATAATTCCATTCTACTCTGTCAAAGGCCTTCTCTGCGTCTAAGGCAACCGCTACTGTTGGAGTTTTATTTCCTTCTACTGCATGAATTAAGTTAATAAATTTACAGATATTGTCCGTTGTTCGTCTTTTTTTAATAAATCCAGTTTGGTCGAGATTTACTATTTTAGTTACATAGTTGGCCAATCTGTTTGCTAATAGTTTAGCTATTATCTTATAATCTGTGTTAAGTAGAGATATTGGTCTATATGACGCTGGTGCGAGTGGATCTTTTCCTGTCTTTGGTATTACTGTAATTATTGCTGTTTTGCATGAATCTGGTATGTTTTGTGTTTTATCGATCTGGTTGATTACTTCCAGGAGGGGAGGAATTAATAAGTCTTTAAATGTTTTATAGAATTCTATGGGGAATCCATCCTGTCCTGGTATTTTATTGTTCGGTAGTTTTTTTAATATCTCCTGTAATTCTTCTATTTCAAATGGTTTTATTAATTTATTTTGCTCCTCTGTTTGTAATTTCGGTAGTTCAATTTTAGTTAGAAATTCATCTATTTTGTCTTCTTTCCCTTAATTTTCAGTTTGATATAATTGTTCGTAGAATTCCCTGAAGTTTTCATTGATCTCCGTTGGTTTATATGTAATTTGTTTGTCCTTTTTCCTTAATGCCAATGCCATTCTTTTAGTTTGTTCTCTCTTAAGCTGCCATACTAGAATTTTGAGTGTTTTTTTCTCCAAGCTCATAATATTTCTGTTTTGTCTTCATTATGTTCTTCTCCACCTTATATGTTTGTAGTGTTTCATATTTTATTTTTTTATCTGCCAATTCTCTTCTTTTAGTTGTATCTTCCTTCATTGCTAATTCTTTTTCTATATTTGTTATTTCCCTTTCCAACTGTTCTGTTTCCCGAATGTAGTCCTTCTTCATCTTAGTTACATAACTTATTATTTGCCCTCTGATGAACGCTTTCATTGCGTCCCATAGTATAAACTTATCTTTCACTGATTCCGTATTTATTTCAAAGTACATTTTAATTTGTTGTTCAATGAATTCTCTAAAATCCTGTCTTTTAAGTAGCATGGAGTTTAATCTCCATCTATACATTCTTGGTGGGATGTCCTCTAGCTCTATTGCCAATAACAGGGGTGAGTGATCCGATAATAGTCTAGCTTTATATTCCATTTTCCTAACTCTCCCTTGAATGTGGGCTGATAACAGGAATAGGTCTATCCTTAAGTATGTTTTGTGTCTACCCGAATAATATGAATATTCCTTTTCCTTTGGGTGTTGTTTCCTCCATATATCCAAAAGTTGCATTTCTTGCATCGATTTAATTATAAATTTGGTTACTTTGTTCTTTCTGTTAGTTTTTTTTTGCAGTTTTATCCATGTTTGAGTCCAAATTAAGGTTAAAATCCCCTCCTATTAGTATGTTCCCTTGCGTATCTGCTATCTTCCAAAAGATATCTTGCATAAATTTTTGATCTTCTTCATTAGGTGAATATACATTGAGTAAATTCCAAAATTCTGAATATATCTGACATTTTATCATTACATATCTCCCTGCTGGATCTATTATTTCCTCTTCTATTTTGATTGGTACATTTTTATTGATTAATATAGCTACTCCTCTGGCTTTTGAATTATATGATGCTGCTGTTACATGTCCTATCCAATCTCTCTTTAATTTCTTGTGTTCCACTTCAGTTAGATATGTTTCTTGTATGAATGCTATATCAATTTTTTCTTCAGTAAATTTGACAGTTTCTTCCTTTTTATTTGGTTATGTATTCCATTAATATTTAAAGTCATATAGTTCAACATAGTCATTTCATACTTTGTTTATCTTTCCTTTCCGTTTTCTCATCATCACCTTTCCTTCTTATCCATTTCTGCTTTCTTTTTTTGAAAACATTATAAGACAACATTTCTAAAACATAAAATATTTCCACTATTCTCATATCTAAAATTCCTTTAACCCCAATAGTCCCTCCCCTTTCTGAGTTGCCCTTTGTCCCTTGTCGGGCAACCACATTTCCCCTCTCCATTTGGATTTGCGAATTCGCTCGCAAGTGTCAACTGATTTCGCAATGACTGTAATTCTTCCCCACCCAGCCCCCCCCAGTAAAGATTTTAATCTTCATATATAACAAAGGTCACTCTCTTAATTCCCTCCTTACTTCCTTTCTTCCCTTTCTTTCCCTTCTTAGTTCTTACTTATATTCTATTTTTTTTTAAATATACATACACACATATACATAGTTTGTTGTCATTTTTGTTCTTGTTACATCTCTTCATTTCTCTGTCTGTTTTGTAGTTGTTCTGCAAATTTTCGTGCTTCCGGATCCGAGAATAGTTTTTGCTGCCCCGGAATAACTATTTTAAGTACCGCTGGGCATTTTAACATAAATTTATAACCTTTTTTCCATAGGGTCGTTTTTGCTGCATTAAACTCCTTCCTCTTCTTCAGGAGTTCAAAACTTATATTTGGATAGAAGTCTTCTCTTACTTTTTTCATTGCCTTCTCCAATATATTTTCTCTTGTTGTATATCTTAGGAATTTTACTAGAATGGATCTTGGTTTTTGTTCTGGTTGTGGTTGTGGTTTAGGGGCTAATGTTCTGTGTGCTCTTTCTATTTCCATTTCTTCCTGTAATTCTGGCCTTCCTAGGACCCTGGGGATCCATTCTTTTATAAATTCTTTCATATTTTTGCCTTCTTCATCTTCCTTAAGGCCCACTATCTTTATATTGTTTCTTCTATTATAATTTTCCATTATATCTATCTTCTGAGCTAACAGCTCCTGTGTCTCTTTTACTTTTTTATCAGATTCTTCCAATTTCTTTTTTAAGTCCTCTACTTCCATTTCTATGGCTGTTTCTCATTCTTCCACCTTGTCTACTCTTTTTCCTATATCTGTCATGATCATCTCTCATCTATTCACTTTTTCTTCTGTACTTTTAATTCTTCTTTTTATTTCACTGAATTCTTGTGTCTGCCATTCTTTTACTGATTCCATATATTCTTTAAAAAAAAATATATCCATGTACTTGCCCTTCCCTTCATCTTCCATTTCTCTGTGTTCTTCCTCTTCTTCTGTGTCCACTCCAGGATCTGTGTCTTTTACCTCTTGTCTCTTCTGGTTTTCTTGTTGGGTTGTTTATTTTATTTTGTTGGGTATTTTTGTTCTTATTTTTATTAAAAGTGTCTTGGTGTTGGTCTTCTTCCTCTGGGTTGGTCATCTGTTGTTTCTTTGATTTCCTATTTTTATTCTCTTCCTTCTTGTTCTCGTTATTTTCTATGTTTTCCTGTTGAGAGTCTTGCTGTCGTGTTATACTTGTCTGTTTCGGCTGTGGAGATTCACTCCTCAGCTGGGCCCCCCTCCCGTCGGTGTTGTTTTTGTCTTGTGCATCGCTTGCGCAGTTGCGCACTTTTGTTTGGCTCCGTGAGCCATCTTTGTAGTCCTGAGTTCGGGGTTTCCACTGACCTCAGGGAGCGGGCTTCTCTCTCCACGGCGGGCCTCCTCATACCGGTAAGGCCTTCACCTTCCTCCTCCGACATCCTTCCTTCCTTCTTTTCTTCCCGTTGTTTTTGGTTTTTCTTTCTTTGCTGCCATTTTCTCCACACTTTTTCTGTGTTAGTGACTTTGTTTTTTCTCTACCTTTTTTTTACTTTTCTGGAGAGGGCTGGAATTCCCCTACCGGCCACTACTCCATCATGTGACTCCCCCCACCTATGCCCTCTTGCTTACGCACCCTCTCCCAGTCCTCTAGTGGTTTAACTATGTCCGTTAATTCCCTTTACCAGATGATCTGGTCCAGCCATTCTCAACCTTTTACTTTGGCTCTGGCCCCCTTCGGATTCTGCTCAGTGTTTACGGTCAAGTTGAGTTGGTTTCTCCCATACTATTCTCCTAATGACTGCGTAAAAAGGAAATGTACAAAGGTATTTACTACTTTAGATAAAAAGAAAACGAGGCTTTTACTTAAATGCACTGTGGCCCTCAGGTTGGTCGTTGGGTCCCCGTTGAGCATGGCTGCTCTAGATTCTGCCGTGACCTTTGTCACTGCAAATTTTGGTGTGATCTGCACACTTGTTAACCATGCCAGCTATATTCTCATTCACATTGTTCATATAGAATTCCTGTGGAATTTAAGAAAAAAATACCTTTTTCATTGGTTTTGCAGCTGGATTTTCATATTCTTCACGGTGATCGCTGTCTTGGTTGTCTTCGACCCTCTGGGCAAACCCAAGCAACTGCTGTCGGGCACGGAGCGCAACCTGGAGAGTAGCGAGTCAGTGGCGCTGCTCTACAGGGTCAGGTCGGTGGCAGCTCGGGTGTGGGAGTATCGCTTCAAGCTGCTCTGCTGCTGTATTACGCGGGACGCAGAGATCCAAGCCGCCTTCACGCAGATCGGGAATCTTTTCAGCAGCTTTTTTGTGGTGAGTTCTAAACATTGCACTTCTCTTTGCAACACCTTAAGAAAATGTAAATGGGAAAGATAAAAGTTTTAAGAATGAGGAAACCAGATTACTAGCTGGCAATGTGAGCAATATAGTGAAAGCCATATAGTCCGCACTGACCAGTTTCATGCAATATTACGTTCTGTCTTATGAACTGATTGTAGACTTCAGGAAGGGGAAACCAGGAGAACGCAAATCAGTTCTCATCGAGGGGTCAGCAGTGGAAAGGGTAAACAAATTCTTGGGTGTCACCATCTCTGAAGATCTATCCTGGGGTCATCATTTCAATGCAATCATGAAGAATGCTCGCAAGCAGCTATACTTCATGAGGAGATTCGATATGTCACCAAAGACTTGCAAATTTCTACTGATGAACAGTGGAGAGCATTCTGACTGGTTGAATCACTGTCTGGTTTGGAGGTGCCAATGCATAAGACAGAAACAGGCTGCAGGGGGTTGTTAACTCAGCCAGCACCATCAAGGACATCTACAAGAGGCAATGTCTAAGAAAGCAGCCTCTATTCTCAAGGACCCCCACCACCCAAGCCATGCCCTCTTCACACTGCTACCATCAGGAAGGAGGTATAGGAGCCTGAAGACAAGCACCCAGCAGCACAAGGATGGCTTCTTCCCCTTCGCCATCAGATTCCTGAACCAACAATGAACCACAGACGTAACCTCATTTTCTCAGCTATTTAAATAGTGTATTTATGGAAATGTAACTGATAGCGATTTTTGCACCTGTAATGAACAATACCGCTGCCACAAAACAACAAAGTTTGTGACATGTTCATGACAATGAATTCTGATTCTATATTATCACATGACTATAAAGAAATCTTGATGACTATTTCCAGTGGGTTCTGTTTTTACAGTAAATCCTCTGGTGTCCGGCACTTGTGGGGGTTGGTAGTTGCCAGATAAGTGAATTTGCCAGTTGCTTGACATTGCGTGAACTAACGGCGAGGCGCACCAATTTTAAATGTTTGTATTTTGTACCTGTTTATTTACCGTTTTTTTTTGTTGGTTGCTTGAATCCTGGATAACAGGGGTTTTGTTTTAAGTGAATTAGATATCCTCTTCTGGAGAATCCATTTGTTTCACAATCACCAAAGCTGTCACTAGCTTTTAAGTTCCACGCCTGCCATGATGGGATTTAAACACGTCTTTAGATCAATGGCCAAGAATCCAGCATCAGTCCACTGTGTTATTACACATTACTTACAATCATTTTTATGTGTTTTACCCCTCCCTTGGACAGGACACAGACGTGGTGCCCAGTGATATCGCTGCAGGGCTCTCCCTCCTGCACCTGGAGCAGGACAAGATAAAACAAAGCCAGGATCTGGCGGACATGGCTTACACTGACCCACAACCAGCGTCTGCTGTAAGTTGACAATTGAAGGTCAAATCCGTCCTGCAAACTTTTGACTTCCAGGTACCCATGGGGATTGGTAGATGCCGGATAAATGAGTTTTCCGTTTGCTAGAGATTACATGTGGCATGATTGTTGAACTATGGTGAGCGCGCCAATTTTAAATTTCTTTGTTTTTAAACTTTATTTTCCCTGTTTTTTTTTAAACCAGTCGCTAGAAACTGCTGGTTGCTTGAATTCTGGGTTACAGGGTTTTACTGTATTTGATTTTATCACGTAGGTTGATGTGAGGGTGTTACCCTGTTTTGTGGTTCCACTGTCACCTGAAACTAGTGAAGTGAAATTGCTGTAAGTCGTTAGCATTGATACCAGATGATGAATGACAAAAATTGGATGAGTGGCAGTCACTAAAATTACAACAGCAGTTCCCCAGTGGTGATAATGTTCCACGGGCCTCTTTCCTATCCTGTCATTGTAACCTGTTCTTCTATTTGGCTTCCCCTGCTTCCTCCGAAGTCTGTCCCCAGTGTCCCTTAGCCTTTTTTTGTATAGATGCAGCACAGAAAACACCCTGCCCGGAAATATCAAGTGTGGTGCGGTAACTGCCTTGACTAAGGCTGCGCAAAGTTGCAGTGAGTTGTGCCCAAACCAATCTCCCCTCTGACTTGATCTCTCCCACTGTCTCAGAAAATCAGCCAACATATTAAAAAATACACTGAAATGCTGCAGGAACTCAGCTGGTCTTTCATAGGAGACAAAGATGTATGGCTGACGTTTCGGGCCTGAGCCCTTCAAGGAAAAAACAAAAAAAAAACAGGAAATCTCAGAAAAGGGACAGTTCTGGGGGAGCAGACAAGACCAACAAGAGGATGTGATAAGGGGAGAATTGATTTTGTTTGGGTGAAAGGAGACGGAAGGGAAAGGGAGAGAGACAGAGCTGGGGGAAGAAGTGGGGGTGTTTATAACGAAAGTCAGAGAAGTCGATATTAATGCCATCCAGTTGGAGGATGCCCAGATGGAAGGTGAGGAGTTGGTCATATGCTACCCCGGCCTTCTCCCCCCCCCCCCCCACCCCCTTCCCCTGTTGGGTAGAAGATGCATGAGGTTCAAAACGCTCATCTCCAGATTCAGGGACAGTTTTTTCAACCCAGCTGTTATCGGACTTTTGAATGAATTTCCCCGAGAAGTGTGAGATGATGCCATGCGCTACTTGACTGCTCAACACTATTCCCCAGACTTTTGTTTTATTGTAATGCTTTTTATTATTGCACTACCCTGCCCCCCAGGAGAGCTGCTTAACCAGGTCACATATGGCAATGAGGTCCACCACACTGATTGTTGGCCTGCAGGTGTGGACCATTAGACACATGCATCCAGAGGGCCCAAACAAATAATCCATTTTCATTGAAATAAACAGAGTTTGTATCACGGGCTAATGTGGGACTGAATGGGGGTGGGGTGGGGGGAGGGGTCACAGGCCAATGTAGCGGGGGGCTGTCTCTGTTCAGGACGAGAAGAAGCTTCTTCATCCAAAGGGTCTTAGGGAGTCTATCCTGTCACTGAGCATATTGAACAGAGACTGATAGAACTCCACACCACAAGAATAGGCCCTTCATCTCAACTAGTCCATGCTGACCAAGTTGTCTACCTGAGCCATCCTCACTTTCCTATCTAAGCATCCATCTAAATTTAAAATTTTTAACTTAACCATAAGCACGGTGACAGGCCCTTCCAGCCTACAAGCCTCTGGTGCTCAATTACACCAATTGCCCTTCAACCTCGGTGCGTTTCAAATGGTGGGAGGAAACTGAACCACCTGGGGAAAATCCCACACAAACTTGGAGAGAACATGCAAACTCCTTACAGACAGCACGGATTTTGAACTGCGGTCGTTGGCACTGTAACAACATTGTGCTAACTGTGTTTATAAACGACCATTGTCACCGCCTCTATCACTGCCTCTGGCAGCTCATTCCTTCCACCTACCTCTGTGTGAAAAATTTTGGCCCTCAACACTCTTTTAAATTTTTCTCCTCTTACTTTAAAACTGTGTCCTCTGGTTTTGGACTGCCTTCATCTGCGGAAAAGACTGTGTCCATTCGCCTTATCAATGCCTCTGTGATTTTGTAAAACCTTTTAAAGTTTAACCTCCTATACTTCAAGGAAAATAGTCCCAGTCCCAGCTAGTCTCTTTGTAACTCACGTCTTCCAGTCCTGGTGATTTCACCCTTCACCCTCTCAAACTTAAATGGCGGGGGTGGGTGGTGGTGTGAGGCATCTTATTGAAACATTTTGAATGGTGAAAGGCGTGGACAGAGTAGGCGTACAAAGGTTGTTTCCCACAGTGGGAGAGCCCAGAACAAGAGGGCACAACTTCAGGATTGAAGGGAGTCTTCTTAGAACAGGGATGTGGAGGAATTTCTTCAGCAAGAGGGTGGTAAATCTGTGGAATATGTTGTGGAGGCCAAGTCATTGGGTATATTTAAGGCAGAGATTGATAGGTTCTTGATTAGCCAGGATTTTGAAGGTTATGGTGAGAATGGCGGGCAGTGGGGCTGAGTGGGGGAAAATGGCTCATGATTGAAAGGTGGGGCAGACTCCATGGGCTGAATGGCTTATTTCTTATGGTCTTAATCGCATCCTACTGACAGCTGGGCAACCAGAGCTGCACCCAGTGTTATGGGTCTGAGTCTGTCATAGGAATGTGGCTCTGAGCTATGTGATGAGCTCTGATCTCATTGAATGGCAGGGGCGCAAGGGACTCCGACTGCTTGGGTTCTTGAGTGTTGTAAGGAGTGTGCGTCTCAGTGTTGGCTCCTTGTCCCCGCAGGCTGAGGAGCTGGATGTAGAGTTGGAGAATGCTGCCCACTATATGAAGTTTGCTGCTGCTGTGTACGGATGGCCACTGTACATCTTCTCCCACCCATTCACTGGACTCTGCAAGCTGAACCGTGACTGCTGGTGGTAAGTCCCTTTGAAGATATTTTTAATTTTTTCATAGTTTAATTAGGAGATACTGCACGGTAACAGTCCCTTCCAGCCCCCGCTGTCCAAATCCATCCATGTGACCAATCAACCTACCAATCCCGGATGTGTGTGGAACGTGAGAGGAAGCTGCATCACCCAGAGGAAACCCATACGGTGAGCGTACAAACTCCATACAGTCAGTGGCAGATTTGAACCCAAGTCACTAATCTTGCTGCCCTGTTATCTGTGAGTGTTGTGTGGTTACGCAGACTAGTACCAATGCTGTACTGCTGTCCATGGCATATCTTACATCATCCGTTTACTTTGTCCGTTGCCTTCCCTGTCTGGGCAACTGAATTGGTCATCTTAAACGTTGCGAGAGTCTCTGCTCCACCACCTCGTGCAGTGTGTTCCAGATTCCAGACGTCCTCTGGGTGAGAGAGAAGTTCTTTCTCTGATCCCTGCTTACGTTAAGCGGATGCCCTCTAGTTGTTGATAGCTCAGTTCCTCAGGTCCAGGCAACATCCAAGTAAATCTTCTCGGCACTCATTCAATATCTTTCCTGTAGTCATGTGACCAAAAGCACACATGACACTCCAAATTTGGCATCACCAATGTTTTGTACAAGTTTACCATTTCTCCTATATTCAATACTTTGATTTGTGAAGGCCAATAAGTCAAAAGCTCTCTTTGCAACCCTATCCACCTGTGATGCCACTTTCAGGGAATTATCTTTGTATTCCCAGGCCCCTCTGTTCTACCGTACTCCTCAGTGCCCAACCATTTACTCTGTATGTCCTTTCTTGGTTTGTCCTTCCAAAGTACATCATCTCACACTTATCTGCATTAAGTTCCATCTGCCATTTTTACGCTGGTCCAGATCCCTCTCCAAGCTTTGAAAACCTTCCTCATCTCCAATCTTTGTGTCATCTGTATCAAGACAATGAAACAGTGAAATGCTACACATTTAATCTGCTTCAGTGACATGGTTGAGGTTTAAACGTTGCCCAGACAGGGGTGAATTTTTCAGCTCTGCAGGGTTTGGTGTTTGGTGTTCAATACAGGTGCGAGGTCTGAAGGGCCTTATACTGTTCTGTGTTGTAACCACCTGAGAGAGTTGGAATTCATGCACAAGAAACAGAAATGTTCAAGGCATGGCTAGGATGCTGAATGAGTTACCCACATCTGCCCACAACTGAGAGACATTGCCAAGTGTTGTGTCAGTCCTTTTTTTGAAATTCCTCCAGTGCTAAATGCATTACACAATGCTGTTCCAGGGCTAGGGAGATATTCTGTTAAATCACTTCTGAATGAAGCTGTTGAGAAATGTAGCATGTTGCAAAAATGGGCTGCAATGCAGGAACTCGACCACATCAACTTCCTGATTTCTAAACAGTTGACTGGCTTCAGGGAGGAGCAGAGTTGTAACTTGGGAGCCTTGCTGCTTCCCAAAGCGAGCCTCCCATCCTCTGGATTTGTCTGTAAGGTTCTTGGCCCTCCTGCTCTGAGGTCAAAATTAATTTTAAAACAGTATCATTTGACCAATGACCAGAGATGGTCAACTGAGCGAATTAGTTGAATGTGGGCATTGCAGGCTTCATAAGTCCAGGAGGAGACCATTACCACGTCAGGCAAGAAGTGGGTAGGGGGAGTCACGTGATGGAGTAGTGGCCGGTAGGGTAAAACCAGCCCTTTCCAGAAAAGAAGAAAAAAAGTTAAGAAAAGACAAAGTTCAATAAGTACAAAATATAAGAAATAAAAGATAAAGTTGTAGAGAAGAGAAAGAAAATGGCACCTAAGAAGGAAAAAGGAAAAACAACGGGGGAAAAAAGAAGAAGAAAAGACACCGGAAAAGAAAGAAAGCCTTACCTGCACGAAGGAACAGGGAGCCATGGTGGAGAAGAGCGCCCGATCTCCGAGGTTGGTGATGGCCCTGTAGAGTCACGACCCCCCTGACCGGTGGACTGCAAATATGGCTCTCTGAGCCAAACAAAAGTGCGCAGTGCGCAATCTAAGGAGAAGGAAAACACCGATGGGAGGGAGGCTCAGCCGAGGAGCGGGCAACCACAGCGCGACCAGCTGAGGGATGCCCGACACTAGGGCTCTCAGCTGGAGGAGGAGGAAAGTGGCAGGAGAGGGAGTGAAGTACCAGGTGAGAAGGAAAGAAGAGCAGCAGCAGGAGGCTCAACAGATGAGCAGCTCAGAAGAAGAGGACCAACAACAAGAGGCCAAGTAAGAAGAGGCCTGGCAGTGATACAAGCAACTCATCAGGAAAATCAGAAGAGACACAGATACAAAGAAGAGAAGAAGAAGATACAAACACAGGTACAGACACAGAAGAAGAGGAAGAAGACCAAGATCTTCACAGAGAAATAGAAGGTAAAACAGATAGACAGAATATAGGGAAAAGAGTTAGCTCAGAAAATTGATATGTTGGAAAATTATGATAGATGAAACAACATAAAAATAGTGGGCCTGAAGGAAGATGAAGAAGATACAGACATGAAGGAATTTATAAAAGGATGGATCCCGAAAGTCCTGGGACTGACAGAAATGCAGGAAGAAGTGGAAATAGAAAGGGCACACAGAGCATTAGTTCAGAAACCACAGGCACATCAAAAACCAAGATCCATCTTAGTAAAATTTCTGAGATACACGACAAGAGAAAATATACTGGAACGGGCAAGGAATAAAGTTAGAGAAGAAAATAAACCATTGGAATACAAGGGACAAAAAATATTTTTTACCCAGACATAAGTTTTGAACTCTTAAGGAAGAGGAAGGAGTTTAATACAGTAAAATCGATCCTATGGAAAAAAGGTTATAAATTCATGTTAAGATATCCAGCTGTGCTTAAAATATTTATCCCTGGGGAGCAAAACAGACTGCTCTCGGATCTGGAGGAAGCACAAGATTTTGCAGAACACTTGCAAGACAGAAGGAGGGATGAAGAGATGTAACAAGAATGAAGAACGGCGATAAAATATATATAAAGATGTAAAAACAATGTATATGTAAAGAACTAAAGAAGGGAAGGAGAAGCTAAGAAAGGAAGTAAGGGGAAAAAAAAGGGAAAACTTTGTTATATGTATAAGAAAAGTGTTTTCGGGGGGGGGGGGGGTTGGTGAGGGAGAGAATAACCGTCACTGTGAAATCAGTTGATGCTTGCGAGCAGATTCGCAATCCAAATGGAAAAGGGAGTTGTGGTTGTCCGGCAAGGGATAAGGGGCAACTCAGAGGGGGGGGGGAATATTTGGGGTTAAGGGTATATTGGATGTGTGAGTTGTTGGAATATTTTGTGTTTTAAATGTGTTGTCAAACAATGAGTTTAAAAAGGGAAAACTGAGAAATGAAAATGGGGAAAAGGCGGGTGGTGGAGGTGAGGAAGCAGAAATGAGGTGTAAACAGGATATGAGAAGGCCACTTTGAACTATATGACTATAAACATTAATTTGGTTAAAGGGAAGAGGCTATTAAATTTACTGAAAAAAGAAAAAATAGACATAGCATTTGTGCAGGAAACGCATCAAACTGAAGTGGAACATAAGTTAAGGAGAGACTGGGTAGGGCCCGTAACGGCAGCGTCATATAATTCAAAAGCTAGAGGTGTAGCTATATTAATTAATAAAAATGTACCAATCAAAATAGAGGAGGAAATAATAATTCCAGCAGGGAGGTATGTAATGATAAAATATCAGATATATTCAGAATTCTGGAATCTGATCAATATAGATGCACCTAATGAAGAGGATCAAAAGTTTATGTAAGATATTTTTTTGAAGATTGTAGACACACAAGGAAATATATTGATAGGAGGGGATTTTAACCTTAATTTGGATCCTTTCTTTGGCTTGGCTTCGTGGACGAAGATTTATGGAGGGGTATGTCCACGTCTGCTGCAGGCTCATTGGTGACTGACAAGTCCGAAGCGGGACAGGCAGGCACGGTTGCAAGGGAAAATTGGTTGGTTGGGTGTTGGGTTTTTCCTCCTTTGTCTTTTGTCAGTGCCAATGTGGATAAAACTGGACAAAAGACTAGCAAAAAGAATAAAGTGGCCAAATTTATGGTTAAATCAATGCAGGAAATGAAACTTATGGATATATGGAGGAGGCAGCACCCAAGAGAGAAGGAATATTTATATTATTTGAGTAGGCATAAAACATACTCAAGGATTGATATATTCTTGTTGTTGGCCCATATTCGAGGGAGAGTTAGGAAAACTGAATATAAATCTAGATTACTATCTGATCATTCACCCCTGTTATTAGCAATAGAACTGGAGGACATCCCACCAAGAACATGTAGATGGAGGTTAAACTCCATGCTACTTAAAAGACAGGAATTTAGAGAGTTTATTGAATGCCAAATTAGAACATATTTTGAAATAAATACGGAATCAGTGAAAGACAAATTTATATTATGGGATGCAATGAAAGCCTTCATTAGAGGGTAGATAATAAGTTATGTAACAAAGATGAAAAAGGACAACAATTGGGAAATGGAGCAGTTGGAAAGGGAGATAGTAAGTACAGAAAAGGAATTAGTAAAGAGGGATGATATAATGAAAAGGAGAGAATTGGCAGACAAAAAAATAAAATACGAAACATTACAAACTTATAAGGTGGAGAAGAACATAATGAAAATAAAGCAAAAGTATTACGAACTAGGAGAAAAAACACATAAAATATTAGCCTGGCAACTTAAAACAGAACAAGCTAAAAGAACGATACTGGCATCAAGGAAAAAGGACAAACAAATTGCATATAATCCAACAGAGATTAATGAGAACTTTAAGGAATTTTATGAACAATTGTACCAAACTGAGAACGAGGGGAAAGATGATAAAGAAGAAGAGTTTTTAGCCAAAATTTAACTGCCGAAATGGCAAGAAGAGGAGCAAAACAAACCGATAAAACCATTTGAAATAGAGGAAATACAGGATATATTAAAAAAGCTGCCGAACAATAAAACACCAGGAGAGGATGGATTTCCAATAGAATTTTATAAAACATTTAAAGAGTTATTAATTCCTCCTCTCCTGGAAGTAATGAACCAGGTAGAAGAAACACAAAACTTGCCAGATTCATGTAAGGCAGCAATAATTACAGTAATACCAAAAATGGGGAAGGATCCACTAACCCCAGCATCATATAGACCAATATCTCTACTTAATTCAGATTATAAGATGATAGCAAAATTATTAGCAAACAGATTGGCTGACTGTGTACCAAAAGTAGTAAAAGAAAATCAAACTGGATTTATTAAGAAAAGACAAACAGCGGTAATGTCTGAAAACTTGTTAATCTAATTCATGCAGTTCAAGGAAATAAGAAACCAACAGTGGCTGTTGCTTCAGATGCAGAAAAATCCCTTGACAGAGTAGAATGGAATTATTTATTTAAAGTATTACAGAGGTTCAATCTACCAGAAAAATATATTAATTGGATTAAAGCATTATATAATGGACCATTGGCGAAGGTAACAGTAAATGGATATGTATCAAATCAATTTAAATTATGTAGGTCAACTAGACAGGGATGTCCATTATCCCCCTCACTGTTCACTTTAGCAATAGAACCATTGGCAGAACTGATAAAAACAGAAAATAAAATAAAAGGGATAAAAATAAAGGAGAAGGAGGATAAAATCAGTTTCTATATAAGAAATTGAAGGAATATGGAGAAATATCGGGGTACAAGATCAACGCAAATAAAAGTGAAGCGATGCCAATGAGTAATGCGGATTATACAGAATTTTAAAAAGAATCACCATTTAAATGGCAAACACAAGCAACCTGATACCTAGGTATTAGATTAGATAATAATTTAAGCCACCTGTTCAAATTAAATTATCAGCCACTAATAAAGAAATTGTAGGAAGTTGATAGGGAGGGTAAATTGCATTAAAATGAATGTCTTCCCAAGGATACAATACTTATTTCAATTGTTACCAATTCCCTTAACAGAGAAATTCTTTAATGAACTAAAGAGAATAATAAGGAAATTGTTGTGGAAAGGGGGGAATCCGAGGATAGTGTTAGATAAATTAACAGAGAGGTATCTCCAAGGTGGCTTGCAGTTACCAAACTTTAAAAATTATTATCTGATTTTTACCAGACAAGGGAAAAACCAGACTGGACTAAGATATAACTAGGTAAAATAGGGGAGAAGATACAGGAACATAAACTTTATAAGTGGGATGAAAAGCTGGTGCAATATAAAAGCTCACCAGTACTACATCATTTACTCAATATATGGAAGAAGATCCACTTAGAAAGGAAAAAAACGAATTACCAACTACCAAAATTACTATTGACGCAAAATCCGCTAATCTCTTTTACAATAGACAACCTTTCCTTTAGAGAATGGGAGAGAAAAGGGATCAAAAGAATAGAAAATTGTTTTATTGGGAAACAATTTATTAACATTTGAACAGTTGAAGTACAAATATGGAATAACTCATGGGACAATGTTTGCATGTCATCAACTGAAAGCTTATTTAAAGGATAAATTGGGAAGCAGACTGAGATTACCAGAAAGAAGCAGCTTTGAATATGTGATTACAGACATAATGATAATTAAAAGATTTATAATGAACATGTACATTAAGCTGCAAGAGAAGGAAAATGATGAAATAAGCTATAAACCCAAACAAAAGTAGGAAAAGGTTTTAAACATAAAGATAAAAAATGAAACATGGGAAAAGTTATGTTCTGGAACTATGAAGAATATAATAAACACAAGGCTACGCATGATACAGTATAATTGGTTACACAGGCTATACACCACGCCCCAAAAGTTAAATAAATGGGACCCAACAGTATCAGATTGATGTTTTCGCTGTAAGAAGGAAACGGGAACAACAGTACATGCAATTTGGGCATGTGAGAAAGTGAAAATGTTTTGGGAAGATCTCAATCAGATCTTAAATAAAATCGCAAAAAATAACACCAAAAAATCCAGAGATCTTTCTTCTAAGTAATATAAGAAGTAAGAAATTAGGCGTCAAATTGGATAAAGTGCAAAAAAGATTTATTACGATAACCTTAGCTGTAGCAAAAAAATGTATAATGTCAACTTGGAAATCAGAAGAGAGCCTGAGAATACAGCAATGGTCCATGGAAATGAATAAATGTATTCCATTGGAAAAAATAACATATAATTTAAAAAATAAAGTCACATTATTTGAACAAATTTGGGAACCATACATGGAACATAACAAAGGGGGCCTGGTTCGGACCTCCACCCCCTAAAATGATAAGACAAAATGACTTGATCCAGTGTGTAAAAGTAGATGACACATTTTTCTTGTTTGTTTTTCATTGTGTGAAGACATTGTTTAATGGGTTTATTGTATTGTATATGTTGAATATTTATTGGTTTTGGAGGGGGTGGGAAGGGGGAGGGATGGTAGGGGGGAAAAAAGGGGAGAAAATGCCACTGTGTATATTTAATGAGAAATGTTTGTATATATTTTGGTTGATATGGTTCACAGTGTGAAAAATAAAAAAAATATTTTAAAAAAAAGGACAAGGAGGTAAAGAAGCCATGCAGAATATGCATAGATAACGTAAATAAAAGCAGACTTTTTCTACTGAGGTTGGGCAAGGACATGTCAGGAGTGGAAGGGGAAATATTTAAGGGGAACATCTTCACTCAGAGGGTGGTGAGAGTGCAGAAGGACCTGCCAGTGGAGATGGTGGATGTGGGCTCGAATTCAATATAAAAATGTGGATAGGTACATGGGTGGGAGGACTGTGGTCTGGGTAAAGGTCAGTGGGTCTAGACTATAAATAGATTGGCACAGACCAGATGGGCTGAAGGCCCTGCTCTGTGGTGTCCTGTCGATGCCTTGCTTTCGCTAGTTGGGGCATAGAATATGAGCAGGAGGTTATGGGAGAACTTGGTAACATGTTGATTAGTTGGACTGACATCAGGACTAACAGGCCCATGGTGGGCCGAAGGGCCTGTCCTTGTGTTCCCACAGCTAGAGTACCATGTCTGGATTATACCATAACTCCGCCTGCCAATCTGAGTCTGTTCCTTGAAGTTTTTGTCAAGCAACAGAAAAGAACCTTTTATTCACTCCTCTGACTAAGCCCAGCCTTGTGGTGTGGGTTAGAGCAGGAGATCAGGGTGGGTTGGCGCTGCAGACATCCCACCAATCCATATCTCACTTGTCTCCCCCACCACCCACCAGCTGCAGGCACCAAGTTTTCGAGCACGACCTGGTCGGTAGGGATTGCCTGAACTGCAACTTCAGCTCCATGCTGCAGACGACGGGATTGCAGTACCAGGACTTCATTCATGTCAGCCTGCACAACAAGGTAAGGTCGATGCAGGAGGGGTACATTCGAGGGAAAGCCAACAGACATACTGGATGAACTCAGCCAGTCTTGTGTCGTGCATAGGAGGTAAAGATATATTACTGACGTTTCGGGCCTGAGCCCTTCCTCAAGGTGTAAGCAAAAAGCAGGCAGGAGCCAGAACAAAAAGGCCGGGGGTGGGGTAGAGCAACAGACTAAAGGTGTTAATTGGATATAATGGGAGGAGAGGAGAGAATTACTTTGGGTTCTGTGAAAGGAGACAGAGGGAAAAGGGAAGAGAGAGACAGAACTAGAGGGAAGGAGGCGGGAATGAAGATAAGAAGTCGATGTTAATGTTGTCCGGTTGGAGGGGGCCCAGTCAGAAGATGAGGTGTTGTTCCTCCATTTTGCGGGTGGTCTCAGTCTGGCAGAGCGTGAGACCATGGACAGACATATCAGCAAGGAAATGGGACAGGGTGTTGAAATGTGTGGCCACTGGGAGATCCACGCTATTGCGGCGGACAGAGTCTTTTCCGTTAACCCCCCAATCTTCATTTCATTGTCTCCTCCAGTTCAGCCTCTCTTCGCTTTTCCCTCTGTTTCCTTTCACAGAGCCAAAATCAATTCTCACCTCTCCTCTTATCATATTGAATTAACACCTCTTGTTGGTCTGGACTCCTCCCCCTCCATTCTTTCCCCTTTCTCTCCTACTTCTTTGTGCTTTTATCTTGAAGAAGGGCTCGGGCCTGAAATGTCGGTAATATATCTTTATCTCCCATGGACACTGAGACCGGCTGAGTTCCTCCAGCATTTCTGTTCATTTTTACCACATTCACAGTGTCTGCAGACTTCAGTGTTTTACTTCGTACACTCGAGGGGGGTCAGGAGAGCGACAGATAAGCCAAGAGAGAATCGCCAAGAGATCCTACAAATATGTTAAGGGCAGAAGAGTAACTAGGAAGAGAAGAGGGTTCCTTAAACCTTTAGACTCCAGCCATTTTTAATATATACTCCAGACTGAGTCCATGGGTAAACTACAGTATGACCTAGCTGGTGATTGGGTATAAAACCAGTCCCGGAAAAAGGTCTTATGGAATATATGCTCTTGTCGGTAGTCCCGGAAAACAGGGACACGGAGTCCAAAGGGTTAAAGATCAGTGTGGTCGACCATGTGGAACCGCAGGAGATGGTCCTCAATATTTCATGTCTGTATTTACATCAGAGAAAGACGTCAGGCTGCGTAACTCGAGGAAGTAAATGATGTCTCAGAGTCCATCTTACAAAAGAAGAGGTGCTGCCAAATGTTTAAGAAACATTTGGACGGATCCATGGATAGGTTTAGAGGGATATGGGGCAAACATAGGCAAATGGGAATGCTGAAGGTGGAATGATTTGGTGGCATGGGCCAAAAGGGGCTGTTTTTTTTATTAAAATTTAGACATACAGGCCATTTCACCCCACGAGCCCTTGCTAGCCAATTACACCCAATTAACCTTCAACCCCCCCCCCGGTATGTTTTGAACGATGGGAGGAAACCGGAGCTCTGGGGAAAACCCATACAGACACAGGGAGATCATACAAACTCCTTACAGACAGTGCAGGATTTGAACCCCAATCCCGATCACTATCACTGTAAGGCGTTTCCACTCTGTGTGACTCCGTGGGCAAGGCAGCATCTACGGAGAGAAGTGGGCAGTCCGTGTTTCTAGTCTTGGTAAAGGGATCTGACCAAAAACTGTGACTAAACCATAAGGTTTTCACTGTTTCTTTCATCATTGATGATAGATTAGGAAATACTCCTGGTTTGATCGATTAGCTCTCTGTATCCTTGATTCAAAGTTGATGCAGTAGCAGGTATGGTTAGTTCCCACCCTGCCTCTGGGAGAGGGAAGGTTGGCCACATTTGCTGAGTTCCATCTTGTAGAATTGTTGAGAATACGCCCACGTTATCAATGTTTATTGTGAAGGTGAGGTTGGGGATAGGGAGCTGCTGAATGAGGGAGGAATGTTGAAAGACTTGGACAGAGTAGATGTGGCAAAGTTGTTTCCCATGGTAGGGGAGTCTCGTCAAGAGGGCACCACTTTGGGATTGAAGAGTGCCTGTTTAAAACAGGGATGCGGAGGATTCTCTTTAGCCGGAGGGGTGAGTCTCTGGAATCTGCTGCCGCAGTGGCTGTGGAGGCCAAGTTGTTGGGTGTATTTAAGGCAGAGATTGATGGCTGCCTGAATAGTCAGGGTATTAATTATAAATTTAATTTTTATAAATGTAGACCTACAGCTGGTAACAGGCCCTTTTGGCCCATGAGCCCATTTCACCCAATTACACCCAATCACCTACGTTTCGAACAGTGGGAGGAAACTGGAGCCCCCCGGAGGAAACCCACACAGACTCAGGGGGAACGTACAAATTACAAACAGCGTGGGATTCGAACCCCGGTCCTGATCACTGGCGATGTAACAGCGTCGTGTTAACTGCTACTCTAATGGTGCTATTATGGGGTGAAGGCAGAGGAGTGTGGCTGAGTAGATCAGCCCATGATGGAATAGTGGAGCAGACTTGATGGGCTGAATGGCCAACTTCTGCCCCTATATTTTATGATTACAAATCACTCTTTATTTTTTGCCCCTGGTGCAGATTTACGAGATCCCGTTTTTTGTGGCGTTGGATCACAAGAAAAAGGCAGTGGTGGTGGCTGTGAGGGGAACACTTTCACTGGAGGTAAGTTCCCGGTGGCTTTTTATGCAGATTTGAAGACTGTGTTGTGCCGGTGGATGGATGAGATCTGACATCCAAGTACTTACTTGGTTACGTATGAACGTGATGCCTGCTGCAAAGCAGTGTTGGGCCTCCAAACCAAGTTGCCCAGAGTTGCTGTGTTCCTATCGGGGTGCAGTCTGCAGCAGCTTCCCCGGTCCGGTGTCAGAGCACAGGGTTGCATACTGCCACCAGAGGGCACTGCTACACCTCCTAGCCCTGCCATCTCATTGGCTGAGTGGTTTGGGATTTCATTTGACTGAAGTTGGCTCTGCCCTAAACTCCCATTCACATTTCAGGTAAAAGTAAAGGTTCCATTATTGTCACATACCGTAAGGCAGACAGTCGCCACTTTGTCCAGCCCCCCTCACTGAAACCTACAGCACCTGGTGTTCCCTTGTGGTCTCCCCTCCAAGATCAGCCAATCTCAGTCGTATTCAGACTGTCACATGTATCAAAGCTGCAGGGATTCTGGTTGTTTTGTGAGCAGACCAATTGTACATCTCATACATCGTACAAGTAAGATACAGTAAAGGAATGCAGATTCAGATTTTCTGATTTCAGATATTGGCTGATATTTCAGAAATTATGGACTGGAAGTGTCCATAAGGTCTCTTTTGCTGTTTATCAAATCCTGACTGATTGATTCCATCTATTTTATCTTCTTTATCAATTTGATCCATTTTCAGGTTATAAATTTAATTTTCATAAAAGTGAGATGTTTGTTTTGAACTCTTCCTGCTTTGTAGAATACACTGTTCCTTTTAAAATAGTTATAAAATCAATTTAACTATCTCAGTATTACCTTTACTAAGAAAATTAATCATTTGTTTAAAGAAAACTTTCTTACCTTAATGAATCATGTCAAGAAGTCCCCTCTTTCGATGACACTAATTGGATGCGTCGATATTATCGGGACGAATCTCCTACCTAAATGTTTACATTTTTCAAGCTGTACCTGTTTTTGTTCCCAAATCCTTTTTTGATTCTCTGGACTTTCTCATTTCTTCTTTTAAATGGAAAAATAAGAGCCCCCATCTTAAAAAAGTTTTCCTTCAAAATATTAAAAAGAACAGAGGCCTGGCACCACCTAACGTTAGGTTTATTACAGAGCAGCCATTATTAGATATGTTATTTTTTGGATCCATCATCAGGAACATCAAGATGGATTAATTTATAAATTAATCTACTAAAAAGTATTATTTTCTTTTGATACTTGGAGCACCGTTGCTTTTTTCGGCTTCCAAATTAACTGATAATTATATTATGTTGTCAGACATACATTAAGAATCTTGTTTCAATTCAGGAAACATTTTGGGACCCATAGATTCTTATTAATTAGTCCTATTTTAGGTCATTCCTTCTTCGGTTCAAGATATCGGTTACCTTCTATGGTCAAATTTAGGTATCCATTGCTTTTTAGATTTTTTTTATTGACCCAAATCTTACTTCTCTTGAACAATTATCCACCAAATTCTTGAATTCTTTATTTTTGAGGCTCCCTCAACACCTGGAACCTAATATGATCGGGAAGATTTATAATTTTAAACCTGATCACAAACATATGTTATCATTCCTTTATGAACCACTGCTAAGATCCAGGGGATGGTTCCTTGGACAGAATTAAAAAACTCTGGGAACAAGATTTTCAACAGTTATTTTCTGAAACTACATGGGTCTCTATTCTGAAGTCAGTGCATTCATCTTCTCTTTGTGCGCGACATTATTAGTTTAAGGCTGTACACCAGGTCACTGTTCCCAATTCTATTCTAATCTTTCTTCTAAATGTGACAAATGTATAACTGAAGAAGGTTTACATGTGTTCTGGTTATGTCTTCTCTTCCCAATTTTTGGGAAGGGGTATTTCATACCTTGTCTTTTGTTCTTTTTTAAAAAATTTTAAATTTTTCACACTATAAACCATATTGACCAAGATACATACAGACATTTTTTCTCTTGAATATATAGTGTCATTTTCTCCCCCTTTTCCCTCCTCCCTTCCCTCCCTCCCCCCCTTTCCCATTTATTTAAAGTTCAATCTATAAGATACATTAAACCCGTTAAACAATGCTGTCACTTTAATAAAAATAAACATGAAATTTTACTGAGTCAGTTCTTTTCGTTATCTTCTCCTTCTGTCACTCTAGGTGGTGGAAGTCCATGGTAGGATTTCTCTATTGTATTTCATGTATGGCTCCCATATTTGTTCGAATATTGTAATGTTATTTCTTAAATTATATGTTATTTTTTCTAATGGAATACATTTATTCATTTCTATATACCATTGTTGTATTCTCAAGGTATCTTCTAATTTCCAGGTTGACATAATACATTTTTTTTTGCTACAGCTAGGGCTATCATAACAAATCTTTTTTGTGCTCCATCCAAATCAAGTCCAAATTCTTTGTTTTTTATATTACTTAGGAGGAAGATCTCTGGGTTTTTTGGTATATTGCTTTTTGTGATTTTATTTAATATCTGGTTTAGATCTTCCCAAAATTTTTTCACTTTCTCACATGTCCAAATTGCATGAATTGTTGTTCCCGCAGAAATGAATAAATGTATTCCATTAGAAAAAATAACATATAATTTAAGAAATAATATTGAATATTTGAACAAATATGGGAGCCATACATGAAACACAATAGAGAAAACCTACCGGGGACATCTACCACCTAAATTAACGAAAGGAGAAGGAAATGAAAAGAATTGACTCAGTGGAATTTCTTGTTTATTTTTATTGAATGACAACAATGTGTCTTAGATTTTGTACTTTAAATGAATGGGGGGGGGAGGTAGGGAGGGTGGGATGGGAGGAAGGGGGGGGAGAAAATGACACTATATATTTGAAAAGGAAAATGTATGTATCTTGGTCAGTGTGGTTTATGGTGTGAAAAATAAAAAATTAAATTAAAAAAAAAAAATTGTTGTTCCCATTTCCTTTTTACAGCGAAAACATCTGTCTGATACTGTTGGGTCCCATTTATTTAACTTTTGAGGTGTGATGTATAGCCTGTGTATCCAGTTATATTGTATCATACATAACCTCGTATTTATTATATTTCTCATAGTTCCTTTCTTCCCTTTCTTTCCCTTCTTAGTTTTTTACTTATACTCTATTTACTATATATATAGTTTGTTGTCATTTTTGTTCTTGTTACATCTCTTCATCTCTCTGTTTTGTAGTTGTTCTGCAAATTTTCGTGCTTCTTCCGGATCTGAAAATAGTTTGCTTTGCTGCCCCGGGATAACTATTTTAAGTACCGCTGGGTATTTTAACATAAATTTATAACCTTTTTTCCATCGGGTCATTTTTGCTGCATTGAACTCCTTTCTCTTCTTCAGGAGTTCAAAACTTGTATCTGGATAGAAAAAAAAATTTTGACCTTTGTATTCCAGTGGTTTTTTGTCTTCTCTTATTTTTTTCATTGCCTTCTCCAATATATTTTCTCTTGTTGTATATCTTAGGAATTTTACTAAAATGGATCTTGGTTTTTGTTGTGGCTGTGGTTTAGGGGTTAATGTTCTATGTGCCCTTTCTATTTCCATTTCTTCCTGTAATTCTGGCCTTCCTAGGACCCTGGGGATCCATTCTTTTATAAATTCTCTCATATTCTTGCCTTCTTCATCTTCCTTAAGGCCCACTATCTTTATATTGTTTCTTCTATTATAATTTTCCATTATATCTATCTTCTGAGCTAACAGCTCCTGTGTCTCTTTAACTTTTTTATCAGATTCTTCTAATTTCTTTTTTAAATCCTCTACTTCCATTTCTATGGCTGTTTCTCATTCTTCCACCTTGTCTACTCTTTTTCCTATATCTGTCATGATCATCTCTCATCTATTCACTTTTTCTTCTGTACTTTTTATTTCACTGAATTCTTGTGTCTGCCATTCTTTTACTGTTTCCATATATTTTTTTAAAAAATATCCATGTACTTGCCCTTCCCTTCATCTTCCATTTCTCTGTGTTCTCCCTCCTCTTCTTCTGAGTCCACTCCAGGATCTGTGTCGTTTACCTCTGTCTCTTCTGGTTTTCTTGTTGGGTTGTTTATTTTGTTGGGTATTTTTGGTCTTCTTATTTTTATTAGAAGTGTCTTGGTCTTCTTCCTCTGGGTTGGACATCTGTTGTTTCTTTGATTTCCTATTTTTATTCTCTTCCTTCTTGTTCCCGTTATTTTCTGTTTTCCTGTTGAGAGTCTTGCTGTCGTGTTATACTTGGCTGTTTCGGCTGTGGAGATTCACTCCTCAGCTGGTCCCCCCTCCCGTCGGTGTTGTTTTTGTCTTGTGCATCGCGCACGCGCAGTTGCGCACTTTTGTTTGGCTCCATGAGCCATCTTTGTAGTCCTGAGTTTGGGGTTTCCACTGACCTCAGGGAGCGGGCTTCTCTCTCCACGGCGGGCTTCCTCGTACTGGTAAGGCCTTCACCTTCCTCTTCCGACGTCCTTCCTTCTTCTTTTCTTCCCGTTGTTTTTGGTTTTTCTTTCTTTGCTGCCATTTTCTCCACACTTTCACTTTCAATTTGTTATGGTTTCTGTGTTAGTGACTTTGTTTTTTCTCTACCTTTTTTTACTTTTCTGGAGAGGGCTGGTATTTTCTTACCGGTCACTACTCCATCATGTGACTTCCCCCCTTGTCTTTCGTTCTTAACGTTACTTTGACTGCAAACCTTTCTCTTGCTCATTTTTGAATAAGAGGGCCAGCAGGTCTGATATTGACTGCTTCACAATCCTGTGGAGTTGCCCTCACCTCCCTTATTGCTAGAAGGGCCACGTTAATGAGATGGAAAGATGCTGCCTCTCCCATTCACACTCAGTATGATGGCATGTCTGACTTCGGGAAAAAATTAAGATGATCCACGACTGAAAGGAATCTAAATTTTGTTTCCTTGTGGGGTTCATTTCTTAATTATTTTCAAAATTTATAAGCTTAGTTTACTTTTGGTTTGTTTTTTTTGACCCCAGTGATTACCTTCCTTTTAATTATATGCTAGTTTCAGCCAGTCGTCTCCGAAGGGAGGGGGTTGACAATTAGAATTTTAAAAAAGAAAAAAAAGATTTTCTGATTTCAGATTGATTGTCCAAGTACATGCTTGACTTCGCATCCCACCCTGAGATTCCTTTTCCTGTGGGCCAGGCAGAGTAACATAAGTCACAGTAACAGGCCCTTTCATCCCATGGGCCCGTGTTACCCAATTACACTCCGTTGACCTACACTCCAGTACGCTTTGATCGGTGGGAGGAAACCAGAGCCCCTGGGGAAAACCCACACAGACATGGGGAGAACGTGCAAACTCCTTACAGACAATGTGGGATTCGAACCCTGGACCCGATCGTTGGCACTGTCACGGTGTTGTGCCACCCCTGGACTTATTTATAGTCCAAAAAAATACTGAACACAATGTACATGTAAACAAATAAAGAAATGTAAACAACTGTAATACAGAGAGAAAAAAACAATCAAGTGCAAGAGTCCTTAAATGAATCCCCTGTTGAGAGGAGTCTGATGGTGGAGGGGGTGCAGCTGTTCCTGAACCTGGTGGGACGAGTCTTGTGGCACCGACACCTCCTTCCTTATGGTAGCAGTGAGAACAAAGCCATGTGCTGGGTGGTGTGGATCCTTGATCATTGCTGCTGCTCTCCGACTCCTCTCGACAAGAAAGGGGTGAGGTGAGTCTGGTGGGGTGGGGTGAACCTTTTAATAATACTTGGCTGCCTTTCCAAGGGACCGACAGTTATAGATGGAGTCGTTGGAGAGGAGGGTGTGTGGGAGCAGTTTGAAAATAAGCCCAGGAGGTTTAAAGTTATGAAGCTCAGAGAAGTGAGGACCAAAATAAAGGACTCGAGCTCCTCCCTTAAACGATGTTAACTCTGGGTAGACTTGATGGAGACCAGTGCTTTCCCGACCAGGGAAGGTATTTGCCAGTGAGCTGTTGGAGGAGCAGAAGCAGCTGGAAATGTTCTCCATTCCCACCCTTGGGAGCTGAGTGTACTCTTGTTTCCAGAGAGCTTGTGTTCCATGTCTGCTCTGTTTTCTTTAACCTGTAGGATGCCCTGACGGACATGTGTGTCAACTGTGAGGCATTGGACGTCAGCGGGTTGACGGGAGAATGTTTGGCACACAAGGTAAGTGTTATACTGGTGGACTGATGTCAATAATCAGGCTGATGTGGCAAATTAATAAGTTAGACATACAGCACAGTAACCGGCCCTTCCATCCCATGAGCCTGGGCCACTCAGATACACCCATGCAATCAATTAACTGGTTATTACTAAACTAATAAAGACCAGACTTAGAAGGTTGCTGACTCTCGGGGTAACAGCAACCAGTGCTGGACACCAGCGCGAGAGAACAGCTCCCTCCCCGCCCCCCCCCCACCCCCATCCTGTGTGGAGAAGGGGTTCCTTGGACCCTCTAGTGTAGGGGATCACAGCAGCAGAACAGTGCAGGACTCTGGGCCCACACCAAACTGCAGGAATGGGGCTCGTGGGAACTAGGGTTTGGGACCTGAATCGGTAAGGATACCAAGCAGAGTTCCTGGAAGTTCTCGGGCGCTGACAGCTTCCTATTCATATCAGGGAGCAAGGGGATGGAGGGAACAGCCCTGGATGGCTGGAGCTCAAGTTCACCACTGGAGTGGACAGGAGGCTGCGTGGTTACACAGGTTCTGGGAGCACAGGGGGTCAATGGCATGGTGGGAGATGGCAGTGGGACCCATGGACGCTCTGTCTCTGATGGGATCTCTTGCTTCTCCTGGTGGCAGCATAGGCTGAGTGCGGCTCTACCAAGCTAACAAATGTGGAAATTGTGAACCTTGGGGGAAACATAATGAAACTCCCTGCCACAGAAGGTTGTTGAGGCCAATTCATGTGGCTTTATTGACTGAAGCAGGTCAAACGTTATGGAGGGAAAGCAGGAATGAGGGTCTGAGGTATCCAGCTGTGATCGTGTTGAAGGTAGCAGCAGATTCAAGGGGCTGATTGGCCTTGTCCTTTTGATGATCTTTGAATGATTTGATGACATTGACAGCTTATGGCTCTAAATTAGAACACGTGCTCAGTGCCATTGAGGCAGATTGAACCGTGATCTCTGGCGCCTGACTGCGTAGGATTTGCATGAAGGGTTCTGCGTGGTCAATAGTGTATCTCCAGCATGTTTCTGTGTGATGCTTTTACCACATCAATGCCTCGTGATTTTTTTTTTAAACCCTATCAGGTCTCCCCTCGTCCTCCAACGCTCCGGAGAAAACAGCCCAAGTTTGTCCAGCCTCTAATCCCCTCTCATCTGGGCAACGCCCTGGGAAACCTGTACCCTTTCCAAAATCTCCACATCCTTCCTGTAACTGGAGGGCCAAAATAAAGTGTAGGGAAGGGCACTTGAAAGCTGAGTCTGTGGGGCGGAGGCCTGCGTAATGCGAGCCTGGGCAAAAGGGACTTGGCAGTGGTTGGAAGTGAAAGGTTACGCGTTAATCACAGCACAGGATGTCAGCGTCTCTGCCAAGGCCACAGCTAATTGTCCATCCGTGTTGGCCTTGAACTGAGTGATTGCTCGGTCTGGAGTATACATAGGGCCAGATTTCCTTTGTCAGAGGAGCAGATGTTTTTTTTTGTGTAACAATCCAGTGGTTTCATAGTTCACTCTCTCTCAGACAAATTAAATTAACCAATTGCCATTGTGGGATTTGAACCGGCCTCCCTGAATCAGCAGCCTGGATAATCAATCACCGTGTGGTGTATTGCAGTGACCAGCAGGTCACGGAACCTGCCGTTAACTAAACCTCCAAAACCATGTCTTCCAGGGTATTTTGCAGGCAGCGATGTACATTTACCAGAAGCTCATGGACAACGGAATTTTAAACCAAGCAACTGCTCTCGTGAGTCTGTCAATCACCATGTTTGGCATTTGCCCTCAGCTAATTTATCCTCACAATAGCTTGAAACATGTAATCAGAGGTTAATTTAATTTAGGCAAATAGCACAGTAACGGGCCCTTTCGGCCCATGAGCCCGTGCCGCCCAATTTACAGCCAATTGACCTACAATCCAGTACATTTTGAAAGTCGGATGAAACCCACGCAAATGTGGGGCGATCATACGAACTCCTTACAGACAGCGTGGGATTTGAACCTTGGTCCTAGTTGCTAATGCTGTAACAGTGTTGGACTAACGCCTACGCCAACTGTGCTGCCCTGTTTAGTTCACTTTTATTTTTAAAACCTAGCATAGGAACAGGCCCTTCGGCCCACCATGACTGTGCTGGCTAATGCGAAATTAATCGTCTGCAGTTTGCACATGGTCCATGCTCCGCTATTCCTTGTGTCTTGTCTCGAACAGCCATTCTCAACCTTTACTTAGTTATTGTTCCTTCGGATTCTGCCCCCTTCTCTGTGAAGCCGCTGTTTAGTTAGTATCTTCCGCACTTCCCTCCCACACAAAAAAAAATACGAGGTGAAATGAAAACAAAGCTTTTACTTGAATGGGCTGTGGCTCCTGTTGAGAATGGCTGATTGAAAACTCGTCAGCATTATTCTTGCATCTTATGCCATAATTATTCCTGGTCGCCTAATCCTGGCACCTACCCTCACCTGAAATGCATGTCCTCAACATGACATTTTGGGAAAAAGATTCCGACTGCGCCGCATCAAACTCCCCTCGTGACATATAAACTTCTATCAGGCTCACCTCCGCCTCCACTGTGTTCATTTTTTTTATAGGTCAGCACAACAAGGGCCAAAGGGCCTGAACTGTGTAGTGTTCTATGAGAGAGACTGTGGCCCCAGCTCTCCAGATATTTATCGTCTACTCCTTACAAGAAGGAACCCTGGTTAGAACCACATTTTGTCGGATTGTGTATCATGTCCCTTTGTTATGAATTTTTATCTAATTTGTCTTCAATGCAGAGGCATTGAAGTTATTTGGCCCACTGTGGCTGGGCTAGCACCTTGAGACAACTCACCAGTTTATTCTACATCCTTGTTCCTTCCCCACAGTCCTGTAGCTTTCAGGTATTAAAAAATGCCTTTTAAAGTTACACCCATTTCCTTTTGGAGATCGCATTGGATCTTAGTAACCAGGTGGATTAAAAAGGAATTATTTTCTCTTCTGTGGTTTCTCAAGGAATTTAGCTGAAATCTCAGAGCTCTGGTTACCATCTCCCCTGGTGGTGACTAACAAGAGAAACCACCTCTAATCGTATCCCTTTAAACAATCGGTAAATCAATCAATCCTTCCTTGAGTCCCCTTTGTTATAAGTCCTCCTTGTGAGATTTGTTTCCCTGGATTAATTAAGTGTAATTAACTCAGTTCCTTTGCAGAGAGCTTCCTGGAATTTCATTGAGGGAATTTTCCCTCAACAAGTTGGAGTTAGTCTCTACATTTCTGTACTGAAGGATGCATTGAATGCTAAAGGATTCATACTGTCAGGTCAGCAACAACCAAAGGTACAAGCCCGACAGTATCTTGTCCTTGTAGTGTTAACTTGGCTGCTGTGGGAAGGGAGTTGAATGTTTGTTAGAGGCACATAGCGGAAACAGGCCATTTGGCCCAACTCACTGTACTGGCCAAAATGCCAGTCTAAGCTTTGCCTGCATTCGGCTTGTTTCCCTCTAAACCTTTCCTGTCATGTTACCACGCAAAGCTTTGAGAATGTTATACCTGTTTCTACTCCTCCCTCTGCAAGCTCATTCCGCATGTCCACCAACTCTCCCCTCAGATCACTGTACGTCAAGAAACTGGGTGCAGACTGGGGGACTGCTTTTCTGAGCACCTTCGCTCTGTCCGTGTCACTAGTGGGGATTTCCCAGTGGCCAACCACTTTATTTCTATGCCCCACTCCAAGCTGACAATGTCTGTCCATGATCTTGTGTACTGTCAAACCAAGACCACCCATAAACTGGATTTTCTGTCGGGCCCCCTCCAACCAGATGGAATTAACATCGATGTCTCTGGTTTCTGCTAACCTCCTCTTTGTTCTCCCTCTCTTCCCCTTTCCTCTATCTCCTTTCCTCCTACACCACCCCCTTCCCTCTCCATTCACAGAGCCACCCCCCCCCCTTGCTGCTTATCCAACTATTACCTCGCCTGCGGGACTGTGGTCTCCCCTTGCCCTTCCCCATTTACCCCCACCCTCATCATTTTGTTCGGTCACCAGCTTGCATTTTGTTTATATTTTTATCTTTGCTGTTTAAAGGACACTTTGACCTGCTTCGTTTCTCCAGCATCTTATTCCATTTCAACTTTTATGTTTTACTCCTGTGAAGTATTTCCTTTGTTTTAAAATGATGCCCCTTGAATTTGAACATCCGTAGACTCGGGAAATGATGGTGACTCTCTACCCTCTCTATATCCCTCCTGGTTTTGCATGCCTCTATCAGCTCAACCCTCTGGCCTCCCTCACTCCCACCCATTAACATAACTTGAGCCCTCTCGTTCCCACTCTTGGTGTGTCCTGTGGTCACCCAACCCAAGCCGTGATTAAACGGAAACTGTTCTCAACATTCCCAGATGGATGTGACAGGATGTAAGTCCACCATCCTCCCCTCGAATGGGATCCTGAGCCACTTTGAACAGCAGCAGAGGACTGTTGGGGACGGTGCAAGATCCTCGTAGGGCAGAGTGTAGGTTTGGTAATTCACTGTGACTGTGCGCAGTAAGCTGTCTCTCTCCACAGGAATACAATTTGATCGTGACTGGCCACAGCCTGGGGGCAGGAGCTGCCGCCATCTTAGCCATAAAGCTTCACGAGTCCTACCCTGGGCTGCGCTGCTATGCCTTCTCTCCGCCAGGAGGATTGCTGAGGTGAGGCACTAACCAACCACAGGCCACATTTTTGTTTCGGAGACATTGCATGGTAACATGCCCTTCTAGTGCTCAACCCCGCACTGCTCAAATGCATTTACCGCAGCGTCTTTGGAACATGGGAGGAAACCGGAGCACCCGGGGAAACCCACACATACCTAACTCCTTACACACAGCGCAGGATACAAACCCGGGTTGTTAGCGCAGGAACAGGGTCATGCTAAACCTCTACATGAACCATGCTGCCCATATGCTTGCTTCAGGTGGAAGCTTTTGTAATTTTTAAATTTAGAACGTGCAGCAAAATAACAGACCCTTCAGCACACAACCCCTCCATACCCCACATACATGGACCTCTCTACTCTTAAGTATTGGAATTGAATCCACATCCACCACCTCTGCTGGCAGCTTGTTCCACTCCTTGAATGAAGATATCCCCCCTTGTGTTCTCCTTAACATTTCACCTTTCACCCTTAACCCATGACCCCTCATTCTTCTCTCACCTAACCTCAGTGGAACAACCCTGCTTGCATTTTCTCTGTCTTTACCCTTTATAATTTTGAACACATCCGTCAAAACTCCCTTCGTGTTCTTCCACTCAAGGGAATAAAATCCAGTGGCCCAAATGACAAACGTTGCGGCTTTTCCCAGATGCTGCTTTGCCCCACTAAGTATGAGTGTAGGGTGGGAGGGACTGGACACCTTCAGCCACTGGCAGTCCCTGTCTCTGCCTTGGCAATCGCTCCCTTCTCTTCATCTCGACCAGTTTCCTCCTGAAATCAGTCTCATCACTGGGTTTGCTTTCTAAGGTGAGGGCCTAGCAGCAGATTCAGTCACTGCCTCCGTTGTAACTGAGAAACCTCATTTTGTTTTGCAGCAAGGCTCTGGCGGACTACAGCAAAGGATTTATCTTGTCTATCGTCCTGGGTCAAGACCTCATTCCAAGGTCAGTGCGCAATTTACGGATGATATGAAAGTTGGACAAGTTGTGAAGCGAGCTGAAAGTTACAAGAGGATATAGACAGGATGCAGAGTTGGGAGGAAAAGTGGCAGATGGAATTCAATCCGGATAAGTGTGAGGTGATGCATTTTGGAAGGTCAAATCAGGAGTCTGAGTTAACAGTGTGGAGGAACAGAGGCACCTTGGGGTCCAAATCCATCCATCTCTCAAGGTTGCCACACAGAAGACATATGCATTGTTGGACTTCATTAATTGGGGAATGAGTTCAAGAGTCAAGAGAAAAACATGAAAGTCTTCAAATGCTGTGATTGTAGTTAAAATCACAGAAATGCTGGAGGATCTCTGCCGGTCTCACAGCGTCCACAGGAGGTAAAGATATATTACCGAAGTTTCAGGCCTGAGTCCTTCTTCAAGGGATAAGCAGGATCTTAGAAAGTCTTAGAATTCAGACAATGCCGGTTGGGAGAGGAATCCAGACCAACAAAACCGGATAAGGGATGAGGTGAGAATTTATCATTTTTGTGCGAAAGGAAATGGAAGGGAGAGACATAGCTGGGGGAAGGTGATGGGGGGAGAGTAATGAAAGCCAGAGAGGTCCATGTTAGTGCCATCTGGTTGGAGGGGGCCCAGACAGAAGATAAGATGTTGTTCCTCCAATTTACGGCTGGTCTCAGTCTTGCAGTACATGAGACCAAGGACAACCATGTTGGAGAATTGAAATGGATGCCCTCTAGGTGATCCACTCTATTATGGTGGACAAAGATGAGGTGCTCCAACAAAGCAACTCCCAGTCTGTGTCTAGTCTTTCCGATGTAGAGGAGACCACAGCGGGAGCACTGGATGCATTAGATGACCCCTGCAGATTCACAGGTGAAATGTTGCTTCACTTGGAAGGACTGTCTGGGACACCGAATGGTGCTGAGGGTGGAGGTTGTGGGTGCAAGTGGAGTATCTCCTGCAATTACAGGGGTATGATTTGTGGGGAGGGAGGAGTGGATAAGAGGGTCACAGAAAGAGCAGTCCCTGCAGAAGGCAGGGAGGAGAGGGGAATGTGTGTGTCTAGTGGTGGGCTCACGTAGTAGGTGGTGGAGGAGGATGTGTTGGATGCGAGGGCTGGTGGGGTGGTAGGTGAAAACAAGAGGAATCCTGTCCTTGTTGTGCATGGGGACAGAGGGGGATCAAGGCAGATGTGCGGTTAATGGAAAATATACGGGTGAGTGAGGGAAAGTCACATGGTTTGACAAGGTGGGAAGAGGTGTAGTCAAGATAGCTGTGGAAGTTGGTGGGTTTATAGAAGATGTCTGTCAAGAGTTTGTTGAGAGACAGAGAGATCAAGGAAAGGGAGAATGTGGCTAGAGATGGACCAAATGAATTTGAGGTCGGGATGGAAGTCGGCAGCGAAATGGATGAAGTCAACGAGCTCATCATGGGTACATGAGACAGCACCAAAGAAGTCATCGATGTTGCAAGGAAGAGTGGATGGACCCTGCCTGTGTAGGCTTGTAGCCTGGATTTCTCCATGTAGCCAACAAAAAGGCAGGCATAGCTGGGGCTCATGCATGTACCCATGGCCACCCCTTTAACCTGAAGAAAGTGGCCATGTTGCAATTCTGCAAATTTCTCGTGAGACCTTACTTACTGTGTTCAGTTCTGGTCGCCCGATTATATGGGGAAGCTATAGAGAGAGTGCGGAAGAGATTTACCAGGATGTTGCCTCATTTGGAAAAGGTTAGCAGAACTGGGACTTTTCTCTTTGGAGCGAAGAAGGATAAGAGGAGACTTAATAGAGATCTACAAGATTCTGGGAGGCATAGTTAAGATGGACGGCCAGCACCAGGGGACATTTGTTGAAAGTGAAGGGAGGGAAGTTTAGGGGAGACATCCGGGATATTTTTTTACAGAGTTGTGGGTGTCTGGAATGCGTTACCAGGGATGGTACTGGAGGCTGGAACATCAGGGCATTCAAGAGGCACATGGATGAAAAGAAATAGTGTTATGGGTGGGGAGGGTTTAGTATTTTTTTTGGTTGGAGTATGTTGGCATGACCTTGTGGGCCGAAGGGCCACTACTGAACTGTTCTGTGTTCTCACCCTGACAAGCTGTGGCTCTGCTTTCTGCTTGGATGCTCCCGTCACTGTCCAATGCTTACTTGAACCTCCTCATTTCCAGGCTGAGCCTCCGTAATATTGAGGACTTGAAGAGGCGGATAATCCGGATTGTGTCTCACTGCACCCGACCAAAGGTACTGTGACATTTGCATGATACCCTTCCTCTCCTCCCGAGTGCACATGTCCTTGATTTGCTCCAAGGGTCATACAAACCTCCCCCAATATATCCAACAGTTTGTGTCTGCATGGATTCCCTCGGCTGCTCCGGTTTCCTCCCACATTCCAAAGACCTGTGGCTCAGTGGTAAATTGGCTACTCTAAGTTGCCATCTGGTTGAAGGTGAGAGTAGAATCTGGGGGAAAGGGGGGAGTTGATGGGAATGTGTGGAGAGTCCAATGGTGTTAATGCAGAATTAGTTTAAATTAAATTTAAACATACAGCACAGTAACAGGCCTTTTTGGTCCTTGAGCCCGTGCCGCCAAATTATGCCCAATTAACTAAATGCCCTCCCCCCCCCCAAGTACATTTTGAATGGTTGGAGGAAACCAGAGCCCCCGGGAAAACCCCACACAGACACGGGGAGAAGGTACAAACTCCTTCAGACAGCGCGGGATTCAAACCCCGGTCCTGATCACTGGAGCTGTAAAGGCCTTGCAAAGACCACTATCCCAACTCTGTCAGCTGAATGGCCTGTTTCTATTCTGTACCTCTCTCTCTCCATTTTTCCATGTGAGTAGGTGTTCTCAATTTTCACCGGAAGCTGCGACTCAATTACTTGGTAGTGAGGCCCATTGAATCATTACACTGGTAAACAGAATGATTCTGAGCAGGAAGGCTCAGTCCCTCCCACCTGAAGCAGCTCTTCAGCTAGTCCTGCTCTCCTCTCCCTCACATTGACCTTCACACTTGGGTGGGGGGGGGGGGGTGCAGCCACTGTCACGAGTAAACCGTGTAAAGTCTGCAGACACTGAGGTTGAAGTAAAATACGACGCTGGTGAAACTTACCAGGTCAGTGTCCTTTCTACAGCAACAATAAAGATACAGAACCAACGTTTCGGGCTTGAGCCCTTCATCAAGTTATGGGGAAATTGTCAGCAGGTACCATATCCTCAGGTGGTCCAGATTTCTGGACTTTTACTCATGGGTCTGATCAAGGCAGGAGAGAAACTGTCCTTGAATATGAAGCTGCCTGATCTCACCCCTTGTGATCTTCCTGATTGGGGGTGAAGAGACTGTGGTTGGGGTGGGATGTGTCGGCTGCTTTTCCAAGGCAGCAGGAGGGAGTGCGAAGGGAGGATTTGCGGTCACAATCCCCTGCAGTATTGGGTGGAGCAGGTGATGCACTTGTAGAGGCACCATGCCAAATTTCCTAAGGGGCTTCAGGAAGTCGAGGCACTTTCATAGTTATAGATGTGGGTGCACCAGGACAGGACACTGTAGAAGTTCATTCACAGGGTCTGTCTCTTATCTCCACCTCAGCACCATCAACAAGGACCAGGGAGTGAGCTCTTCTCCTCCTCCGCAAGTCTCTGACCAGCCTGGTTGTCTTACCGACATTTGGAGAAAGCATCGTGATCCCAACCTCCATCTCCCCCCACCTGCCCTCCTGCTGTATTGACCATTGCCTTGATCTTTCCCTGCAGTATCAGATCCTGGTGCAGGGCTGTTGGTACGAGTTGTTTGGCGGTGATCCAGGCAGCTTGCCCATTGAGCTGGGCGAAGAGCAGAGCGCAAATCTGCACCAGCCCATCCTGGCAGAGCAGAACCTGAGGGGCTGTCAGTCAGATTCTAGCGGCAGCACTTCCGATTCCTCCCCCATCAGCTCTCCTTTCAAAGGACCTCCCCTCTTCCTGCCAGGAAGGATCATTCACCTCGTGGAGGACCGCAGCGAGGGATGGTGAGTTGCAGTTTCTGCTTTCGTCAGTACCACTGTGTGAGATTGTTGAAGGTTCAGAGGGGCTGGGGCGGGCAGGAGCTTAGCTCTCCCTACACTGCTGGCCTTCATTAGGGTCAGGTTTAGTGATGCCCCTACACCGCTCGCTGGCCCTTGCTATGGTCAGTTTTAGTGAAGTACCTACTGGCCCATCAGAAGGTTTTGGTGTCTCCTAAAAGGATTTTCCAAAGTATTAAAGCTACGAGACAAATGTGTCTCCCATTTAGTTAGTGCACCTAAGTTCAGTTGTTCCTGTGTTCTAAAACTATGGAGTTATGATTAGTCAATACTCCAACACATGAACCCAAGATTGGAGTGTTGGGCAGTGTCTATGGAGGGAGATGGCCCATCAGCGATTGGAGTTGGGGCCCTTTATCAAGAAAGGGGAAAGGATCCGGTGGATGGCCAAGACGTTATCACCCAGAGATAGGGAGACTTTGGGTCTATGGCCAGGATTAGATAGATGTTCCTTTTCGGTTTGGTCCAACCATTTATTTCTCTCACAGATTCACTTGTGGGGTAGGATGCTGTCCAATGCAAACAAATCGGCTGAGAGTCGATGGACAGAAAGATCAGCATGGAAGTGGTGGGCCACTGCCTGTCCACTTTGGGGTATCTTGAGGTCTTGGGAGTAAATGGAATATTTAAAATATTTGTGTTTCCCTGCCCTGAAGATTGGTGACCTTGCAGTGGATTAACTGAATGTTATATGGTCTCATCTCCTCCTTTCCAGCCTGTGCTTCTCCAAGGCGAAGTACCACGCGGTGTGGCGCGATGCCTCTTTCTTCAGGAGAATCCTCATCAGCCCCAAGATGATCACCAATCACATGCCGGACCTGCTGTTGGACGTCCTGAAAGAGCTGAATCAAGAGGCTCCTGGGCCCAGTGAGACCCTCCCAGGCTAGCTAACACCTGTGCGTGGTGGGAGAGGGCTGGAAAGCTGAGAGGTGTCACAGGCTGCTGCCATGTCTGTGCCCCTTCTATGGATTCCTGCAGGTGGGTTTTGATCTTATCTGGACTTTTTATCTTAATTCACCTTGAGACCTTGGAGAGTTGATGCACAAGATGGAGAAGTAAAGCATGAACCTCTGCAGACACCATGGTTGAAGTAAAAATGCGATGCTGGAGAAACCCAGCAGGTTAAATAGTGGACTTTATATTGCACATATACATCACCAACATTTTGGGATTGAGCCCTTCATCAAAGGTATGAGCCAAATGAAGCAAGTGTCTGAACAAAATTGCCCGAAACATTGGTTCTGTATTTTTGCAATATAAAATCCACTGACCTGCTGGGTTTCTCCAGCATCGTGTTTTTACTTCAACCATGTGTCTGCAGACGTTCACATTTTACTTTTCTCAGTGGTTTGTGTGTGTACACAGCTTTCAGCCCCAACACTCAGTACTCCCTGCCTGTTTTGGCCAACGTTCCCCATGTGGCATTCTCCCAGTGAAGGGGTCCAGTGTTGGGTACCCCACTGACATAGTTCATTCAGAGCCTAGAACCTGAGGAGATTCCTGGCTTTGGCTCACTGTTGGCAATGGAGGTGGGAGGCAGTGTCTGCAGATGGTTGGATCCCTGCACAGCACACCAGTGCCTTTGGTTGCTGGAGATACAAGACAATTATTTGGACAGTTGTGGCAACTTCAAGCTTGACAGTTACTGTAAAAGCAGTCTGTGTGACAGCTGTCAACACGAGCCCCAATGGAAACTTTTATCTCCCACAGTCAGTTTACTTTTGTATCTGTCATAATGGTAATTAGGGAAAGGTTTAGCACTTTGGCCAATTGTTGCCCTGATTTATTAGACACAAAGTTTGGAAATTGACAAGGAGATGCCATTTGGTTTAGCAAGGGGCTGCCTGGGAGCAGATAGAGGTGGCCGGTGGTATGGGTTTGGGCGAAGCAGATCTGCTGGGCCTCTCAGTCCAGTAGACTGAATCTAATGTTACAGAAAGCTCTGGCAGCCAGCCTTCGAAGGTGGTGTCTGACGAGAAGCTGGTGGCCAGTTGCTTTGTGGTCACTTTGCACGCATATTTTTATTGCTGGTTAACTGCTCTGCAGATCTCTGCCGCTCTATTTTGCTTTTAGATTGCTCGTTCCCTCATGTCACCACTGAGTGGTGCTGGCTTTCGTTCAGCTTCTGTGCATGGGACATCCCACCTCTGATGCGAGCTGTCTCTGTAAGATCAAGGGTCTCCTGATTGCCAAAAAGCATTAAGTATTGATCTTGTATTCCTATTTACATTTAAAATAAATAATTTGCTTCCAAGTTGTTAGAGCCCAAGCAAATGAAACAAGTGAAAAGGATTTCCAATCATTGATTGCTGAAGATGTGTGGGCCATTGTAAATATTCAAAGTGTAATGTTGGTTCTATGCACCATTTCCAGCTAATGTACAAAATAAAAGTTTCTAAACTTTGTTTCTTAAGCAGATCGATTTGTTCTTGGGTTTATTGCACCTGTGAGCTGTCCTCCTCAACTCAGCCTGACAGGGACTCAACAACAGCCACAGCAAACCTTTAGAGCTGCAGGAGAGGCACATTTCAGGTGAATGGGCTTAGTTCCGCTCCCCCCAACCCCCCCCCCCCCACATTAGATAGGGGAGTCTAAAACCAAAAACATAAAATGAATAGATAAGGTTGAAGTTGGAAAATAGTTTCCACTGGCAGGTGGGACCAGGGGATATAGTGGTGGCACAGTTAGCGCGACGCTGTTACAGTGTCACCTGTAAGGAGTTTTATGTTCTCCCTGAGTCTGCATGGGTTTCCTCCCACCCTTCAAAACAAAACGTGTTCCGGAGTTGTAGGTTAATTGGGTGGCACATGGGCTGAAAGGGTCTGTTACCTGTCTAAATATCCAAATTTAATACAAGGTTCAGCAGCATTGATTTAGGACAGAGATGAGATCCAAGATCAGGTGAATCTGGGGAATTAAGAGTGATGGAGAAAAGCCAGTTACATAAAGCCAGCCATGGTGGAGAAGGTTTGAGGGGCCAGGTGGTATTAGAGAGCAAAAATGAAGGGGAAGGATTTTAAAGAGACCTGAGGGGACAGTTTCGAGGTAAATGGGGCAAGCCTCAAAAAAATCCAGTGGTCAATGTATAGAATCTGGACTCTATGTAATGTTCCTTGGGATTACTTGACAAAGCAATGGAAGTAATTTAGAACCTGAAATAACATTTTCTCCCATCATTTCTACTCGAACAGTTCAGAATGGACAGTTGTACAGATAACCATTGTTCCACTACATCCCTCAAACACCAACCCCAGCACAGAAGAGTAATAACTCACCTGAGACCATTTACCCTGTTCATCAACACTTCAGAAGGGACATTGAGCCACTGTAAAATCCCCTTGAATGTTGAACACTTTTTACCTGTGGATCCTGGTAATTAAAGTTGCTACTGGAACACAAGGGAAGAGTAATTTGGGTGGATTTTTAAAATGATTGTTACCTGGTCTGGAAAGGCCACAACATCGTCCATGATAACTGACCAGCCACCAAAGGACATTCCCAAACTGTGACCAAATTAAGCACAAAGGTATAAAACAGTGGTTCCCAATCTTTTCTCCTCACTTTAAATAATCCCAGAGGATGCCATAGGTGCTCTGTGGATAGTAAGGGATTACTTCCCTTACTATCCACAGTGGAAAAAAGGTTGAGAACCACTAATATAAAACAAAGTTCCTGACAATGGTCACACCCCTAAATCACAGCTGTTGCTGTTCGTCACACCAACCAGTCAGTCAAATTGCCACTTCATCACCCCTTTAGCTAACAAGTTCATGAAGCCCACACCGACCGTCTTACATAATTACAGCACGGAAACAGGCCATTAGGCCCTTCTAGTCTGCACCGAACCAAACACCCCTTTCTAGTCCCACCTCCCTGCACAATGCCCATAACCCTCCATCTTCTTCTCATCCATAGACCTGTCCAACCTTTTCTTAAATAATACAATTGACTCTGCCGCCACTATTTCTCCCGGAAGCTCATTCCACACGGCTACCACTCTCTGAGTAAAGAAGTTCCTCCTCATGTTACCTCTAAACCTCTGCCCCTTAATTCTTAACTCATGTCCTCTTGTTTTAATCTTTCCTCCTCTGTCTATCCCTTTCATAATCTTAAATACTTCTATCAAATCCCCTCTCAACCTTCTACGCTCCAAAGAATAAAGACCTAATCTGTCCAATCTCTCCCTATACTCTAGATACTTAAACCCAGGTAACATTCTGGTAAACCTTCTCTGCACTCTCTCCACTCTGTTTATATCCTTCCTATAATTAGGCGACCAGAACTGCACACAGAACTCCAAATTAGGCCGCACCAACGTCTTATACAATCTCAACATCACCTCCCAACTCCTATATTCCATGCAATGATTGATAAAGGCCAGCATACAAAAAGCCTTCTTCACCACCCTATTCACGTGAGTTTCTACCTTCAGGGAACGATGTACCGTCACTCCTAAATCTTTCTGCTCTTCTGTATTCATCAATGCTCTCCCATTTACCACGTATGTCCTATTCTGATTCTTCTTACCAAAACGAAGCACCTCACACTTATCAGCATTAAATTCCATTTGCCATTTTTCAGCCCACTTTTCTAAGCAGCCCAAATCCCTCTGCAATCCTTGAAAACCTTCTTCATTATCCACTATTCCACCTATCTTAGTATCGTCTGCATATTTACTAATCCAATTCACCACCCCATCATCTAGATCATTAATGTATATAACGAACAACAATGGGCCCAATACAGATCCTTGAGGCACACCACTGGTCACCGGCCTCCAACCTGACAGACAATTCCACTACCACTCTCTGGCCTCTCCCTTTCAGCCAATGTTCAATCCATTTGACCATCTTAAAATTTATACCTAAAGACTGCACCTTCCTAACTAACCTTCCATGTGGTACCTTATCGAAGGCCTTACTGAAGTCCATATAGACAACATCCACTGCGCTACCCTCATCCACATTCCTAGTCACCTCTTCAAAAAATTCAATCAGATTGGTCAAACATGACCTTCCTCCCACAAATCCATGTTGAGTGCTCCTGATCAGACCCTGTCTATCCAGATGTTTATAAGTACTATCTCTAAGAATTTTCTCCATTAATTTACCTACCACAGACATCAAACTTACAGGCCGATAGTTGCCAGGCTTCCTCCCTGAACCCTTTTTAAATAACGGAACCACATGCGCAATGCGCCAATCCTCCGGCACTATCCCCATATCTAATGACATTTGGAAAATTACCGCCAGAGCCTCTGCTATTTCCTCCTTCACTTCTCTCAATGTCCTGGGGAAGATCCCGTCTGGTCCCGGAGACTTATCCACCTTTATATTCTTCAAAAGCCTTAAAACTACACCTTTTGTAATCTCTATATTCCCCATATTTACCCAATTTGCTTTTTTTTTATCTCACATATCCCAATATCCTTCTCCTTAGTGAATACCGAAGAAAAGAAACTGTTCAATATCTCCCCCATTTCTCTAGGCTCCACACACAGTTTTCCGCTCTGATTTTCTAAGGGACCAATTTTGTCTCTAGCTTTCCTCTTACCATTAACATATTTGTAGAACTCTTTTGGATTAGTTTTCACCCTGCTTGCCATAGTTTCCTCGTACCTTCTTTTAGCTTTCCTAATTCCTCTCTTAAGATTCCTCTTACATTCAATGTATCTTTCAAACATCTCCTTAACTCCATGCTTCTTATATCTAATGTACGCCTCCCTTTTTCTTCGAACCAAGTTTCCAATATTCCTTGAAAACCACGGCTCTCTCAAACCTTTTGCCCCTCCTTTTAACCTAACAGGAACATAAAGCTTTTGCACTCTCAAAATATGATCTTTAAAAGACTTCCATCTCTCTACTACATCCTGCCCATAAAACAAATTGTCCCAATGCACACCCTGCAAGTCCTTTCGCATCTCCTCAAATCTAGCTTTTCCCCAATCAAAAACCTCAACCCTTGGCCCTGACTTCTCTCTTTCCATAATGACATTGAAGCTGATGGCATTATGATCACTGGACCCGAAGTCCTCGCCAACACTAACCTCCGTCACTTGACCCATCCCATTTGCCAACAGTAGATCTAACACTGCTCCTTCTCTGGTCGGCACCTCTACATATTGTTGTAAAAAACTATCTTGCACACATTTCACAAACTCTAACCCATCCAGTCCTTTCACAGAATGTGTTTCCCAATCTATATGTGGAAAATTAAAATCTCCCATAATTACAACCCTGTGCTTATCACAAATATCTACTATCTCCCTACAGATTTGCTCCTCTAGGTCTCGGTCCCCTCCGGGTGGTCTATAATACACCCCTACAAGTGTAACCTCTCCTTTCCTACTCCTCAGTTCCACCCAAATAGCCTCCGTTGATTTGCCCTCTAATCTATCCTTCCTAGGCACCACTGTAATATTTTCCCTGACAAGCAATGCAACCCCACCTCCTCTTGCCCCTCCGACTCTATCACACCTAAAACAACGAAACCCAGGGATATTCAGTTTCAACCTGACAGAGCAACAATTCCCCTTCCAGCAGATGGATTTTTTGCCGCATCTATAGCCTGTCACCCTAGCACAGTTTCTCCCCCCTCACACCTATGGCACAGGTTAGTAAGGGATTACTTAAGGTGTATGGGAGTGGAGGCCCGAGGACATGTCCACGTCCTCCCCCTCCACGCCTGCAGCTGACGTGGACATTTACCCCTCCATAAATCTTCGTCTGCGAAGCCAAGCCAAAGAAAAGAAAGAAATGGGAGTGGAGGGAAAAAAAGGTTGAGAAGCAACTGTGCTTGCACTTGGCAAACTAGGTCAAAAATCGTGTGTCTTACCTTTATCCAACTCCCACTCACCTGTTAAGTGCTAAGTTCTGGTTGAGCAATGAACGTGGAAGAGCACGTATCTGATGCCAAACACTCAAATCAAAATAAAGCCTGCCTGATAACTTTCTACAAGGAACCACAAACACCACAATACTCTGTTCCAGGCACCCCACACACAGCCTCTCTAGTGTGTGCCATTTCTACCCTGGGAAAAAGATAAGACCATGTGACCAACACTCCCCCCCCCCCCCCCATCTAATTGTGAGATCTATCCCAGAACATACTTTCCTGATTCATTTAATAGGTTGGCATTGATGGTGCAACGCTGTTACAGCGCCAGCGGTCAAATCCCACACTGTCTCTCAGAGTTTGTACATTCTCAGCTGGAGCTCCAGTTTCCTCCCACCGTTTGAAACGCACCAGGGGTGTAGGCTGATTGGGTGTAATTGGGCAACATGGGCTCGTGGACCGACAGCGCTGGGTCTAATTTTTTTAAACTTAATCTTGGTAATCTCAACAGTTAATTCCATGACTCACCTCTGCCTCCCAACATCTTTTTACCCCCGACATTCGGACAGCTCCTGTGGAAGAACCTGGGCTGACATTAAACACATTGTATAAAATGGAGAATGCTACTTTAAGTCTTTTCTGGTCCAGTCTTTGATCAGAATTGTTTGTCTGATAAATATAATCACATCTCTAACCAATCAATGTAGTCCCCGTTTATTTAAATCACACAGTAAACAGAACAGTAATTGAGAATGCAAGCAAGCTGTTCTTTTTTTCCAATACTTTAACACTTGTTTATATAAAAAGCAGATTAATTTTTGTTAACAGCTACCCCCCCTCCCCCCCACACCACTGGAATCCACCATTCCAAAATAGATGAGCAACATGCACAGAACATAACCTTTAGAAAAATTAAGTAGAAAATACATTGGGATTCTGTACATTTTAGATAAGGCGTCTATGGTAGAATTAAACCACGCACAAGGACAAGCAAGGTGTTATGGCTCTGTGCAGGATTTGGTCTTTAAGGCTTCTCAAAGTTGAAGCAGGAAAGTATTTAAGATCTGCAGGCACAGAGGGATTAAAACCAAGGCAACAAACATGGCTCGTTTACTGAGGAGATATTTGCTTAAGCATTTGCCACAGAAGCAAGTGTTCACAAAAACTTGCAACCTCGTTCTCACAAATAAATTTCCAGTCTATGAAATAACACTTTATTGCATCCAAAACTTGAGAAGTAACACTTCCAACTTAATGTTAAAACTTACTGTTAGAAATGGAAATCTTGCTAGACACAGAACAGCTGCGAGGTTAATGATTTCAGAAACATGTTGCACAAAAAAATCCCTTCAAGATAAAAAGCAGAAGCTGGTTAGGATCCAAACAAGGCCTTTAATGAACCATTCTTTTTAACCCCAAGTTCTGTATCTGTTCCTGCCATTATCCACCTCTCTTTCCACTTGCATCCTTTACTAAAAATATGTCAGCAAAAACACACGCAAAGTCCTGCAAAAATTTAGCATCTGTTCCCTCTCTGCATTAGTCCAAGAATGCGGAAACTCTCAGTTCAATCACAAATTGTTAACTACACCTCCAAGCGGGAGCATGTCCTAATTTTACTAGTAGTTTGCCAAGATTGCCAATGTGTTAGTTTTAATTAAATGCAGTAGCAGACATGATTAACTCGTATTTAATGGTTACATCAACAAAGCCTCTGTGCCAACTTCAAGCTAGCAAGGTGAGGTGGTTAGTTTATATAACGTTATAGCGAAAAAAATACAGGGTCAAATAAAGCCACCTTGCAGCCTCTGAAGTATCAACATCTTCAGAGCTGTTCCAAGTCCTACCACCAGCAACACCGTTACTTCCAGATGGTGCTGACAGTGAAATTGGAGTGATCCGGAGGTGCCTGGGAGCAGAATGGTCAGAGATCTGGAAAGGTTGTAAACAGTACCAGATGACAGAAAGGTGCAATTCTTTCTAATGATTTAGTGTTTGCAGTGCAAATGAAGTGTTTCTCGAGTTAGTGAATAATTTGGCAATTTATGTACAAATATGTAAATAGGCAATGGGGCAAGATCAGGGAGGAACAAAATCAAGCAGGGTCCCTTTTCACTGCCCATTAACTATTTGAAATATTAGATGAGTTTGTTCAAGAGCAATTCTAAAGGAAAAAGTAATCACAATGTGGGGGAAATATTGGCATTTTTGAATTAACGCTGTGTACTGGTGGGAAGGACACAGTTACAAAATGAAGCATTTTCTTTTCTTCTTTTTCACCGGGATGGGGCACAGAACTGCGCGGATGGCCTCGTCAAACACGGTCTTTAGGCCTCGCTGGGTTAGTGCCGAACACTCGAGGTACTTCACAGAACCTGGGGAAAGAAAGAGATTACAGCTGCATCAACACCAGAGGGTCTTTCTGGGGTAATGGGTTGTCAGCGGAAATTTCCCACAAGCAGTTAAATCCAGGCACACGGACAACTCGCCCTTGAACAGAGGGCTCAGACAATGGTCCATACTCAAAGGGAATTGGATACATGTTGAAATTCCACAGGCCTGCAAAGGGAAAGGAGGCTGGGTCTCATTAGAGAGGTTTCGCCAGAAAGGGCTAGCATTGGAACAACAGGCCAAACAGAATCATTGAGATTGAGTGAACACAATCTTTTGCCCAGAGTAATCAGTTATATGGGCTTAAGGTGCGTGTGTGTGTGTGTGGGGGGGGGGGGGGGGGGGGGGGGGGAGATTTAACACACAGAAGGTGGTGGGTGTAGGAAAAATCTGTTAGAGGAGGCGGTGAGGCAGGTACTATTGTGAATTTTAAGAAACATCTGGCCATATAGGATGGGTTTCAAAAAGGTTAAACAGATTAGACTTTTTTTTCTGTGGAGTGTAGAAGAATGAGAGGAGATTTGACAAAGTATTTAAAATTATGAGGGGGGTGGACAGAGTAAATGTAGATAGGCTTTTTCCACTGAGAGTAAGTGAGATACACACCAGAGATCATGGGTTAAGGGTGAAAGGGGAAAGTTTATAGAGGTCATGAGGGGGAACTACTTGACCCAGAGTGGTGGGAGTGTGGAATGAGGCTCAATTTTCACATTTAAGAAGAATTTTGACAGATGCATGGACAGGAGGGGTATGGAGGGCTATGGACTGGGTGCAGATCAGTGGGACGAGGTTGAATAATAGTTTGGCACAGACTAGAAGGGCTTGTTAAGTATTACAGAGTGAATCTGAAAATAAAATCTCAATTTAACCGTGAGACGTGTTAAAAGACAAAGGAGCGTTGATCCAGGGAATGGGCTGTGACAGGATTCCCATCTGTGCCCACAATTCAGGTTAGCATTCATCTACCTCTGGCCTCCCCACCCTGCCCCCCCCCACCAACCATCTTTGCCTACCGTCCTTCAATGCCAAGGCCCCAGAATCTCCTCTTTCTCACCTATTCCATCATTTGTTATGACAGGTAATATTGTCCTGTACAAGTCAAACGTACAAATACTTTCACTTGCTGCAGCTACACGTATATGCAAGTTTCACCATTAGTACAAATTTAAAAACTTTAAATTACAAAAGATAAAAGGATAAACATTCAGTTGCAGTTAGTGCAAAAAATGTTCCATGAATAATAAAGAGTAAGCCATTTGGCCCCTCAGTCTACCCTGCCATTCCATAGGATTTTTAAAATTAAGAATTAAGGGGCAGAGGTTAATTAAAAATTAAGAATTAAGGGGCAGAGGTTTAGAGGTAACATGAGGGGGAACTTCTTTACTCAGAGAGTGGTAGCCGTGTGGAATGATCTTCCGGGAGAAATAGTGGCGGCGGAGTCAATTGTATTATTTAAGAAAAGGTTGGACAGGTATATGGATGAGAAGAAGATGGAGGGTTATGGGCATTGTGCAGGGAGGTGGGACTAGAAAGGGGTGTTTGGTTCGGTGCGGACTAGAAGGGCCTAATGGCCTGTTTCCGTGCTATAATTGTTATGTTATGTTAGATATACAGCCACTTTCAGCTCACGAGTCTGTGCCGCCCAATTAACCTCCACCCCGATAATGTTTTTAAGGTGGGATGAAACAGGACCAGCCCGGAGGAAACTCACGCAGACACAGGAGAACATACAAACTCCTTACAGACAGCGCCGGATTGGAATCCCAGTCGCTAGTGCTGTAACAGCACCGCTAGCTAACTGTACTGCCCTGTGCTATCTCTCCATTAAACACTTAATAATCCAATCTCCACCCCCTTAGGGGGCAGTGAATTCTAGAGAATGCTCTTTGAGAGTGGACATTTCTACCCACCTGGCTTTTAAATAACAGACCCTGCGAGACTCTCCCCAAAGTGGAAAACACCATCCACAAATGTTGACCCCATTTTAATGTCCCCTTAGGATCTAGTTCTTGAATCAGGTCACTCATTCTTGTGAAATCCAAGGATAAGCTCCAACTGCCTCATCTCTCCAGAAACCTGCATGACCCAGTTTTAGGAAGATCTCTGCAGTATGCAAATAGAAGGTGGACTATAAAACAGACCTCTACAGCACAGGGTCCATCAGCCCACAATGTTCTGCTTACCTCTATATTTTCTTTCTTTGGCTTGGCTTCGCGGACGAAGATTTATGGAGGGGGTAAAAAGTCCACGTCAGCTGCAGGCTCGTTTGTGGCTGACCAGTCCGATGCGGGACAGGCAGACACGATTGCAGCGGTTGCAAGGGAAAATTGGTTGGTTGGGGTTGGGTGTTGGGTTTTTCCTCCTTTGCCTTTTGTCAGTGAGGTGGGCTCTGCGGTCTTCTTCAAAGGAGGCTGCTGCCCGCCAAACTGTGAGGCGCCAAGATGCACGGTTTGAGGCGTTATCAGCCCACTGGCGGTGGTCAATGTGGCAGGCACCAAGAGATTTCTTTAGGCAGTCCTTGTACCTTTTCTTTGGTGCACCTCTGTCACGGTGGCCAGTGGAGAGCTCGCCATATAATACGATCTTGGGAAGGCGATGGTCCTCCATTCTGGAGACGTGACCCATCCAGCGCAGCTGGATCTTCAGCAGCGTGGACTCGATGCTGTCGTTTTATACCTCTATAAAATAACTACACCTTTCCCACGTCGTGACCTTTGTTTTACTTCCATTCATGTGCCAGTCCAAGAGTCTCTTAGATATCCCCAGTCTTTCAGCCTCCATCACCATCCCCACCAAGGTATTCCAGGCACCCACAACTTACCCCTGATGTTTGCCCTAAACCTCCCTCCCTCCCTTCACTTTCTACAGATGTTCTCTGCTGTTTGCTATTCCTGCTCTGGGGAAAAAAAGCGTTGGCTGTCCATCCTATCGATGCTTCTCAGAATCTTGTAGAGCTCAACATATTTTGAGATTCTGGATTCAATTTTCAAAATCTTTTGGATTTCAGAGTTTTACTTGCTAGCCATCTACTAGGTAATTCGTTTTCCTAACCTTCTGTACAAGACTCAGCTTTTAGTGAATGGTTTAAGTTGGGGATCCAGTCCTTTCAAGATTTATTTATTGATAATAATTTAGCTTCATTTGAACAACTATTTTCTAAATCCAAACTATCTAATCACCACTTCTTTAGATAACCTACAAATTAGGAGTTTAAAAAAATTCTTTATTGTTGAATCTTCCTCAGGACATTTATATTAATACGATAGGGATGATTTATAAATTTAAACCCAATCAAAATAAGCTGATATCAGCTATATAAGATCATTATTAAAGTCTAAGGATAATTCCCAAGATTAAAAAGTTATGGGAGCAAGATCTTCAGCTTTCATTTTTGGATATTACATGGGATTCTATTTTAAAATTAGTAAATTCTTCTTTATATGCTCGTCACTCGCTTTTACAATTTAAGGTAGTATACATTGAGCCTACTTTTTTTAAAGTTCAATCGGCTTAAGGTTTATTCCAACACATTTTCGCAATGTGATAGGTACAGGACTGAAGAAGGTTCTCTGCTCCACATGTTCTGGTCTCTTCTACCTCTCTCTTTTTTTGGGGAAGATATTTTTCGTACCTTATCTTTAGTCACTAATATAAATTTGAGACCAAATCCTTTAATTGTCCTATTTGAATTAACTAAGATAAATGACCTGAATTTAATCCCATTGTCATCTCCTTTGCTTCCCTTATTGCTGGACGTTCAATACTGATGAGGTGGAAAGATGTCCTCCCTCCTACTCAATCGCTATCCGATATGATGGCATGTCTAACTTTGGGGGAAAAAAAAATCAGATGATCTACCAAAGTAAAATGGGTTTGAATTTTTTTTAATTTATGGGGACCTTTTATCAACTATTTTCATAATTTATAAGATTATTCAGATATTGTTTTGTGATTTTAGTTTTTTCTGTATTTTAGTAAATTATATGTAACAATCAACAACTTCAGACGGAAAGGGGGTAGATTTTGTAAAATAGTAATGTGGTTTTTTTGTCTTTTTCAATTAGCCATTTTATATTTGTTTCAGTGATTAATATACTTTTTTGTCTTTTAGTCTGTTAGTTAAAGTACTTTGTTTTTATATAATAGGTTTTCTCTACATACAATTACTACACCTTTTTATGTGCTTATTCTGTTTAATGGCTTTTAGTTTATTATTGAAGACAAAAAAACATTGAAAAAGAAAGAATCCTGTAGATCTCTGTTACATCTCCTCTATTCCTTCTTCGCTCCAAAGAGAAAAGTCCCAGCTCTGCTAACCTTGCCTCATAAGACTTATTTTCCAATCCTGATAAATCTCCTCTGCACCCTCTCCAGAACTTCTACATCTTTCCTATAATGAAATGACCAGAATTGAACACAATACTCTTAAGTGCGGTCTCATTAGAGATTTGTAGAGTTCCAACATGACCTCTCTACTTCTGAATTCAATCCCCCTACTAATGAAGCCCAGCATCCCTTAGACCTTAACTATCCTATCAACTTGTGCAATGACCTTTGAGAGATGCATGGATTTGGACCCTCAAAGTCCCTCTGTTCCTCCACACTCTGAAGTAACCAACCATTAACCCCATACTCAGCCTTCTGGATTGACCTTCCAAAAACTCAGATTGAACTCCATCTGCCACTCATGTTGGAGAAAGGAGAAGGCTTGCAGCTCCTAATTACTGGTGAGACCAGGGTTGGTCTCTCACTGCCGAGGGTCCCCCAACAGTAGTCTCAGTGCCTGTGACACCAAACTTAATCAGGTCCTGCGGATGTATGCTCCGTAACATCCAATACTTCCATCTTTGCAATGCTGATGTCACTCAGACCTTTGATGTACCCTGCCCTCTACAAGGGTGAGACCAAACACTTCGCCCAGCACCTACACTATGGGTCTAAGTGTAGACTTCCTATAGCCAAATGATTCAACTCCCCCAACCAGTCCCATCCTTTGCCAGGGTAAGGCTGAACGCAAACTAAAACAACGCAGTTAATGTAGCAATTAGTGCAACACTGTTACAGCGCCAGCAACTAGGACCGGGACTCAAATTCTGTGCTGTCTGTGTCCATGTGGACTTTCCCTGGAGGATCGTTTCCTCCCATTATTCAAAAATTGTACCAGGGCTGTAGGTCAATTGGGTATAATTGGGCAGCAAGGACTTGTGGGCTGAAAGGGCCTGTTACCCTACTATACAAGTCTACATCTAAATTAAAAATTATAAAACATCACATTCCCCTTGACATGCCTTCAACTCAACAACAAACATTTTAATTTCCTATTTTAGGTGTCCCAATCCCAACTCAACAACATAAACATTTTAATTTCCTATTTTAGGTGTCCCCACCCCATCTGGTTCCTTCTCTTTCCTATTCCTGAATTTAATGCCTTGGAACTTTCTTTACCCTCCCTTTCATGAGGTCTCTCCCCCACCATTACCATCTATCCTGTACTCTTATGACCTCCGAGTCCCTCCCCCAGATTCTTTCCCCTCCACATATGGAAATATTATCCCCTTCCCTCGAGTCTCAATGAAGGATCCCACCCCAAAACATTTCTCCCATGGATGCCTCGTGACGAGGAACAATTGTTGGCTCTGTATATGTTGGAGTACAAAAGGAGGAGGGGGGACGTCAGAGACATTTTAAATGCAGAAAGGCCTGGACAGAGTAGATGTGGCAAGGTTGTTTCCCATGGTGGGGGAGACTAGAACAAGAGGGCACAAAGTCAGGATTGAAGGGTGTCAATTTAAAACAGATGCAGAAACATTTCTTTAGTCTTCTGGGGGTCGTGAGTCTGTGGGATTTGTGGCCACAGGCAGCTGGGGAAGAGAAGTCATTGGATGTATTTAAGGCAAAGATTGACAGGTATTTGATCATTGAGAGTACGCCCACGTTATCAACATTTAGTGTGAAGGTGATGTTGGGGATAGGGAGCTGTTGAATGAGGGAGGAGTGTTGAAAGGCTGAGTAGATGTGGGAAAGTACCTTCCCAAGGTGGGAGTCTCTTGAACAAGAGGGCACAATTTTGGGATTGAAGGGAGTCCATTTAAAACAGGAATGCAGAGGAATTTCTTGAGCCAGAGAATGGTGAACTGAATAGTTGGGGTACCAAAGGTTACGGGGAGAAAGCAGGAAGTGGGGCTGAGTGGGAGGATAGATCAGCTCATGATTAGAAAGGGCCGATTGGCCTACTTCTACACCTATATCTTTTGACCTGCTGAGTTTCTGCATCAATTCTTTCTCTGCCATAAGTGCACCCCTCCTTGAACTCCCAGAGGATGGCACAAGGCAAGAGGAGCCTACCGATCTCTTTGGCCATAGCCAGGCCCTGTGGATAGGTAATAGGGGTCAGCTTCTTCTCTCTCAGCTTCTCGATGGTGTCTTTGTCATCTCGCAGATCGAGCTTGGTCCCCACCAGGATGATGGGCGTATTTGGACAGTGATGTCTCACTTCAGGATACCACTGTGGACGGGGGGAAAAGGAAAGAATGAGAACATAAACATCAGCAGGCAAATCCGTCTGTCCCCAACATTCAACGGTCACCCCTCTGCCCCCTCCTCTGCCCCTTTGAGGTAAAGATTGCACAGATAACACACCCCTTTTAAATAGGAATGAACTCCACCCTGTTCCCTTGGGGCCCAGGATGACGAGTGATGGCTCAGTGAAAAGCAAGCTCTCCAATGCCCCATGGACTATGGGTCACGGACTGGGCAGATGAGGTCCCTGCAAATATTCAGAGGGACAGGGCAGAGAATTTTACCCCCTCTCTTTCCCCCACCCCTGTTTAGAAAAGCAAAGGGGGCAAGGTGCTGGCTCGTTGCCCACTCCCTGCCCACTTTTGATACCAGTGTTTCTGTCTGAAACTGCTAATCACCTGGTAGCTGGACCCCTGCTGAGTGCAGTGCAGGTACAAGCTTTCAGCTTCCCGTTCAGACATTGGGCAATGCTTCAAAGCTGCACTGGGCGAGAAGCAATTTTTTCTGGAGACATCCCTCCCACGCAGGGTCTTCCCGGGCTATTAAAATAGCCTGACTTTAATTGCAGTGGTACCTGGACAGTCATGAGATGGAAGTGGTTCACAACATGAGAGGTGGCACTCACCTTGGCACGGACATTTTCGAAGGATGCCGGGCTCACCAGCGAGAAGCAGATTAGGAACACATCCTGTATGAGAGCAGAAGACGAGAGTCATGACAGGTAACAGAGCCTCTGCCCTCATCATCCCAGAGCAAGGGAGGTTAAACTCGGACAATCAACATTGAGCCATCTGCTTCCCACAATTGCGCAAGATCAAACCTGCATTCCTATAGCTGACCTCACATAGAGCAGTACAGGCCCTTCATCCCACCAATGTTGTGCCAACTTATGCAAATAGGTGGCATGGATAGCTTAGACAGCGGTTACCACAGTAACCGGGGTTCAAATCCTGCGCTGTCTGTAAAGAGTTTGTACGTTCTCCACGTGGGTGCGTCTCTGCGTGTGTTTTCCACAGGTGCTCCAGTTTCCTTCCACCTTCAAAACGTATGGGATTTTAGGTCAATTTGGGTGAAACTGGGCGGCACGATTTAAATGGAATCTGCTTCTACCGTGTTGTGAATAAAAGAACCCACTCCACGATCTCACACTCTTAACTCAGTTTTTCTCACATTCTCAGAGTCTTTTAAATGTCCCTACTGGTTCTGCCTCCATCACCACCAATGCATTCCAGGCAACCAAAATAAAATAAACCAAAGTCTCTCCTAAACCTTTCTCCCTGTCCCTGTACAGACGCCCTCTGGCATTGGCCACTGTTGTCCTAGGAAGAAGGTGCTGGCTATCCACCCTATCTATATCTGTCCACCCTATCTATACCTCTCATAATCTTGTATACTTCCAAGTTGCCTTTCATTCCCTGTCACTCCAAAGAGAAAAGCCCTAGCTCTCTCAACAATTGCCTCATTAAGACACGTTCTCCAATCCTGACAACATCCTGGTAAATTTCACTATGGCCTTCCTGTAATGAGGCACTAGAAAGGAATGGAATACTCCAAAGTGTGGTCTAACCAGTGTGTTATAGAACTTTAACATTACCTCACGGCTCTTGAACTAGATTCCCCAACTAACAAAGGTCAGCACACCACAAGTCTTAATGACCTTGTGCACGGCAACTTAGAGATCTATGGACCTGTTCCTCCACTCCACAAGTTCAATCTTTCTCACCTTCTATTCACAGCCAGAAGTTTATTGTCATATACACAGTACAGTAAACAGGTGTACCAAAATTCTTCCCTGCCATACAATTGCAAAAGATACACCCAGCACTATACAGCAAACTATCACAATTTGCCAACAGAAAAAAAAATGACAGAATAGAGAAATATTCACATTTGGAGTTGGTGTAAAATAAAGTGATGTTTTAAAACTGCAGATTTTTTGGTGGATCTGGACTAGTTTATACTTGGAGTAATACAGGGAGGTTCAACCACCTGACAGCTGATGGAAAAAATGTATCAAGCTTTCACAAAGCGAGATAAGGATTTAGTTCCTGCCAACAATGGATTATCTAGTGGCTTCGCTGCTTCTTCAAACTACACCTTGTGATCAGCAGAATAACTCATACAGGAGTGAGAGAGATCAGCTATATGAGTGGTCCCACAACAACAACCTTGCAATCAACGTTAGCAAAGCTAAGGAACTCATTGTGAACTTCAGGATGAAACCAGTCCTGTCTTTAGTTCTTAATATTAATTGGGCCCCATCTCCTTTTACTGCCATGTTTGGAATAGGTGGGCCCAAGGATCTGACACTGAATTCTTCGTAGCTTTTGCCTCCCTGATCGCCCCACTCTCACTCACTCCAAATCTCAGATACGATGGCTTGTTTATCTTTAGAAAAAAAAAGTAGATGCTCCTGACTGTAATGAATGTAAACTTTATTTCTTTATGGGGGTCTTTCCTTAATTATTTCTCAAATTTGTAACCTGAACTAATTTTTGATTATTGGCCTCAGTTTACTTTTTTCATTATTAGATAGTGGACAAAATATATTTTGATCCTGTGGGTTTGATAGAGGTTGGAATGCTTTCCATACTCCAGGCAAGGCTGATGTGTTGTAACTTGCAGTTCCGCCTCCTTCCATTCACAAGGATCTAGGTTGACTGTTGTTTGTTTATAGGGTGTGGATTAGCTGCATTCTTGCTCGATTATTTATTCCCCCCTTTGCGGTTTAGCTTAGCAAGTCTGGAGCTGTGACTGGGTGGGTTCAGCCAGGAGAATTTCCCAGGTCTGTGAGCAAGCAGGTCTCCGTTACACCGGAAGCAGCATTTCACCACACCATGGGTGATTGGCTGGCTCAGGGTGCAGCTGAACTTGAGTCTTCAGTGACAGAGTTCAGACAAGCCGATTCTCCCAAGGGCCCTGGTCTGGGCTTGGCCGCGAATCAGAATTTATTGTCATCAACATGTCACAGGTTCATAATTGCTAGAAATTATATTTGGGGGAAAAAGTGCAAAAATAAGTGTAAATGAGTCAGTGTGTGTGGTTCATTGCCCGTTCAGAAATCTGATGGCAGAGGGGAAGAAGCTGAGTTTGCATTGTTGGGTGTTCCTCTTCAGACTCCTGTACCTCCTTCCCGATGGTAGCAGAGTGAAAAGGGCAGGGCCTGGTTGGTGGGCCCTTGAGGGTAGAGACTGCTATTTTGAGACACTGCCTCTTGTAGATGTCCTTAATGGAGTGAAGACTGCTGCCCGTGATGTCGCTGGCTGAGTCCTCAACTCTTTGTAGCCTGTTCCTGTCCTGTGCATTGGCACCTCCATCCCAGTCAGAACGCTCTCCACAACACACCTGTAGAAATTTGCCAGAGTCTTTGGTGACGTCCCGAATCTCCTCAAACTCCTCACCACGGCTGCTGGTGAGCCACCTTTATGATTGCTTCGACATGTTGATCACAGGATAGGTCGGGTTTTGGAACAGTGGGTATGATGCACTTCTTTAAATTGCAATATCAAATGCCTAGCAAAGTGGTCGATATCAACCATCCAGGGGTCGATAAATGCCAGGGGGTCAAAAGGGAGTCAATAACACTGGGGGGGGGGGCGGGGGTCAATTTAAAATTATGTCACCCCAACCCTCCACCCACCAGCACAGCTGCCATCTCCCCCCTCCCCAGTCCAGCACGGGTTGGGGGTGGGGAAAGGATGACCTCCCATGAACCATCACGGGCCTTCGTCACACTTCCCCCTCATCGCGCATGTGCCAGCCGGCCGCGCACGGCATGCGGAGCCCGGGACTTGCATTTAACAGACAAGTGCCAATTTGTCCTCCATTTGGAATGAAAATGGAAAGCAAATTAACTTACGGCTCAAGATGGCACCAGATAGACTCTCTGGCCTAAAACAGGACGTCTGGCCATCCTACCCAGTACCCCTACCCTTCCAGTGCTGGATCCCATGCCAGGGGGTCGATGAGGGACATGTTGTCCCTGAAGGGGTCAACGATCTAAAAAGTTTGGAGACCCCCTGGTCTAGCACAAAGAAGATTAATGAATGCGTCTGAAAAAGAGAATGCCATGTAGTATCAGAAAATGCATTATTTGTTGAAAATCTTGTTCCCATAGTTTTAAATTCCATCCAGGGAATTATATCCTTAGTTGCAAAAGTAGTTCATATAGGGCAGGCAACAGCCGTTTATGGTCTGGCTGAAAACTAGATATTTTCCCTATTACATTAAACTGCAAGTCCTGAGAAAAATCTCAAAGATAAAAGAGTTCAAAAAAATTCCTAACCTGTAATGAAAAATAAATGGTGTCTGAGGAAATTAAATTAAACGAACAGTTGTTTGAAAGAGATAAGATTATGGTTGATAAAAAGGTTCAAGAAGATTGGATGTCTTAAGTTAGACCATTGATACAAACCAATATCTTGAACTGAGGGAGGTTTAAAAAAAATTACTTAAGATAGGCTTAGAGTTTGTGAAATGTGTTCAGGAAAGTGTTCTAAATTAATATATATCAATGAGAGAGGATGCAGAACTGGATCTCCTATTAGGGAACAAGACAGGTCAGATGACAGATGTATGTGCAGATGAACATTTTGGGTCAAGTGACCATAATGTCATTAGCTTCAAGTTAATTATGGAAAAGGATAGCTCTGGTCCTCATGTTGGGATTCTAAATTGGAGGAAAGCAAATTTTGTGGAATGAGAAAGGATCTATGAAGAGTGGATTGGGATCTGTTGCTTTCTGGCAAGGGTGTGTTAAATAAGTGGATGGCCTTCAAAAGCGAAATGTTGAGAGTGCAGAATTTGCATATTCCTGTTAGGATTAAAGGCGGCAAAGTTACCTGGGACAAATTTCAAGGGACATTGGCAGTATGATTAAGAAAGGGGCGATGTACAGCAAGTATTAGATGTATAGCAAGTATTAGCAAAAAGCAACAAATAAGGTACATGAAGAGTCCAAAAAAAGGGGAGGAGTCACGTGACGGAGTAGTGGCCGGTCAGGGAACTCCAGCCCTCTCCGGAAAAGTTTAAAAAAAACCAGAAAACGCAAAGGCACAAACACAAAAATTAAAATAAAGTGAAAGTAAAGGTGGGAAGAAAATGGCAGCAAAGAAAGAAAAGTCGAAAGCAACGGGAAGAACAGAAGAAGAAAAGACATCGGAAGAAGAAGGTGAAGGCCTTTCCTGTCCGAGGAGGCCCGCCACGGAGAGAGAAGCCCGCTCCCAAAGGTCAGTCGAAGTCCCGAGCTCAGGACTACAAAAATGGCTCGCGGAGCCAAGCAAAAGTGTGCAACCGCGCATGACAAAAAAAACACTGACGGGAGGGGGATCAGCTGAGGAGTCGATCTCCACAGCTGAGAATGACAGCTACAGCACAACAACGAGAAGAGAACACAGAAAACAACGAGAACAAGAAAGAAGAGAGTAAAAAGAAATCAAGGAAACAACAGATGACCAACCCAGAGGAAGAAGAAGAAGAAGAAGAAGAACATAGAGAAATGGAAGAAGAAGGGAAGGGCAAGACAATGGATATATTTTTTTTTAAAGAATATATGGAATCAGTAAAAGAATGGCAATCACAAGAATTTAGTGAAATAAAAAGAAGAATTAAAAGTGCAGAAGAAAAAATGAATAGAATAGAGATGGTCATGTCAGATATAGGAAAAAGAGTGGACAATGTGGAAGAACGAGAAACAATCGTAGAAATGAGGGACTTAAAAAAGAAATTAGAACAATCTGATAAAAAAGTTAAAGAGACACAAGAGCTGTTAGCTCAGAAGATAGATATAATGGAAAATTATAATAGAAGAAATAATATAAAGATAGTGGGCCTTAAGGAAGATGAAGAAGGCAAGAATATAAGAGAATTTATAAAAGATTGGATCCCCAGGGTCCTTGGAAGACCAGAATTACAGGAAGAAATGGAAATAGAAAGGGCACATAGAACATTAGCCCCTAAACCACAGCCACAACAAAAACCAAGATCCATTTTAGTAAAATTCTTAAGATATACAACAAGAGAAAATATATTGGAGAAAGCAATGAAGAAAATAAGAGAAGACAAAAAAACCACTGGAATACAAAGGTCAATAAGTTTTGAACTCCTGAAGAAGAGAAAGGAGTTTAATATAGCAAAAGCGATCCTATGGAAAAAAGGATATAAATTTATGCTAAAGTACCCAGCGGTACTTAAAATAGTTATTCCAGGGCAGCAAAACAGACTATTCTCGGATCCGGAGGAAGCACGAAAATTTGCAGAACAACTGCAAAACAGACAGAGAGATGAAGACATGTAACTAGAGTAAAAATGATCACGAACTATATGTATGTGTGTATATGGGTATATATATATATATATATATATTACGTGTGTATGCGCCTGCAAGCTCACACCAAGACACAAGAGAAACTTGTCCGTGAACTACTCTTTGCAGACGATGCCGCTTTAGTTGCCCATTCGGAGCCAGCTCTTCAGCGCTTGACGTCCTGCTTTGCGGAAACTGCCAAAATGTTTGGCCTGGAAGTCAGCCTGAAGAAAACTGAGGTCCTCCATCAGCCAGCTCCCCACCATGACTACCAGTCCCCCCACATCTCCATCGGGCACACAAAACTCAAAACGGTCAACCAGTTTACCTATCTCGGCTGCACCATTTCATCAGATGCAAGGATCGACAATGAGATAGACAACAGACTCGCCAAGGCAAATAGCGCCTTTGGAAGACTACACAAAAGAGTCTGGAAAAACAACCAACTGAAAAACCTCACAAAGATAAGCGTATACAGAGCCGTCGTCATACCCACACTCCAGTTCGGCTCCGAATCATGGGTCCTCTACCGGCATCACCTACGGCTCCTAGAACGCTTCCACCAGCGTTGTCTCCGCTCCATCCTCAACATCCATTGGAGCGCTTTCATCCCTAACGTCGAAGTACTCGAGATGGCAGAGGTCGACAGCATCGAGTCCATGCTGCTGAAGATCCAGCTGCGCTGGGTGGGTCACGTCTCCAGAATGGAGGACCATCGCCTTCCCAAGATCGTGTTATATGGCGAGCTCTCCACTGGCCACCGTGACAGAGGTGCAGCAAAGAAAAGGTACAAGGACTGCCTAAAGAAATCTCTTGGTGCCTGCCACATTGACCACCGCCAGTGGGCTGATATCGCCTCAAACCGTGCATCTTGGCACCTCACAGTTTGGCGGGCAGCAACCTCCTTTGAAGAAGACTGCAGAGCCCACCTCACTGACAAAAGGCAAAGGAGGAAAAACCCAACACCCAACCCCAACCAACCAATTTTCCCCTGCAGCCACTGCAACCGTGTCTGCCTGTCCCGCGTCGGACTTGTCAGCCACAAACGAGCCTGCAGCTGACGTGGACTTTTACCCCCTCCATAAATCTTCGTCCGCGAAGCCAAGCCAAAGAAAGAAAAAAGAAGATATATGTGTGTACATGAGTGTATCTGTATTTAAAAGAAAACATAGAGTATAGATAAGAATTAATAAGGGAAAGAAAGGGAAGAGAGGAAGTAAGGAGGGAATGAAGAGAGTGACCTTTGTTATATATGAAAATTAAAATCTTTTCGGGGGGGGCTGGGTGGGGAGGATTTACGGTCACTGCGAAATCAGTTGACGCTTGCGAGTGAATTCGCAAATCCAAATGGAGAGGGGAGATGTGGTTGCCCGATAAGGGATAAAGGGCAACTCAGGAAGGGGAGGGGAGAATGGGGTTAAAGAAATTTTAGATAGGAGAATAAGGGAAATGTTTGATGTTTTAGAAATGTTGTCTTATAAAGTGTTCAAAACAAGAAAGCTGAAATGGATAAGAAGGAAAGGTGATGATGAGGAAACGGAAAGGAAAGATAAACAAAGTATGAAATGGCTACGTTGAACTATATAACTTTAAATATTAATGGAATACATAACCAAATTAAAAGGAAGAAACTGCTAAATTTACTGAAAAAAGAAAAAATTGATATAGCATTCGTGCAAGAAACACACTTAACTGAAATGGAGCACAAGAAATGAAAGAGAGATTGGATAGGACATGTAACAGCAGCGTCATATAATTCAAAAGCTAGAGGAGTAGCTATATTAATCAGTAAAAATGTACCACTTAAAATAGAAGAGGAAATAATAGATCCAGCAGGGAGATATGTAATGATAAAATGTCAGATATATTTGGAGTTTTGGAATTTACTCAATGTATATTCACCTAACGAAGAAAATCAAAAATTTATGCAAGATATTTTTTTGAAGATAGCAGACACGGAAGGGAACATACTAATAGGAGGGATTTCAACCTTAATTTGGATTCAAACATGGATAAAACTGGGAAAAAAAATTAACAGAAAGAACAAAGTAACCAAATTTATAATTAAATCGATGCAAGAAATGCAACTTTTGGATATATGGAGGAAACAACAACCAAAGGAAAAGGAATACTCATATTATTCAGGTTGACATAAAACATACTCAAGAATAGACCTATTCATGTTATCAGCTCGCATGCAAGACAGAGTTAGAAAAACAGAATATAAAGCTAGAATATTATCGGACCACTCACCCCTGATATTGACAATAGAGTTAGAGGACATTCCTCCAAGAATGTATAGATGGAGATTAAACTCCATGCTACTTAAAAGGCAGGATTTTAGAGAATTCATTGAAAGACAAATTAAAATGTACTTTGAAGTAAATACAGAATCAGTGAAGGATAAGTTTATACAATGGGATGTAATGAAAGCGTACATCAGAGGGCAAATAATAAGTTATGTAACCAAGATGAAGAAGGACTACAATCAGGAAACAGAGCAGTTGGAAAGGGAAATAGCAAATATAGAAAAAGAATTAGCAATGAAGGAAGACACAACTAAAAGAAGAGAATTGGCAGATAAAAAAATAAAATATGAAACACTACAAACATATAAGGTGGAGAAGAACATAATGAAGACAAAACAGAAATATTATGAACTAGGAGAAAAAACGCACAAAATTCTAGCACGGCAGCTTAAGACAGAACAAACTAAGAGAATGGTATTGGCATCAAGGAAAAAAGACAAACAAATCACAAAAATCCAACAGAGATTAATTAAAACTTCAGAGAATTCTACGAACAATTATACCAAACTGAAAACGAAGGGAAAGAAGACAAAATAGATGAATTTTTAACTAAAATTGAACTACCAAAATTACAAATAGAGGAACAAAATAAATTATAGAACCATTTGAAATAGAAGAAATACAAGAGATAATAAAAAAACTACCGAATAATAAAACACCAGGAGAGGATGGATTCCCAATAGAATTCTATGAGACATTTAAAGATTTATTAATTCCTCCCCTCCTGGAAGTAATCAACCAGATTGATAAAACACAAAACATACCAGATTCATGCAAAAACAGCAATAATTACAGTAATACCAAAGACAGGGAAAGATCCACTCGCACCAGCGTCATATAGACCAATATCATTACTTAACACAGATTATAAGATAATAGCTAAACTATTAGCAAACAGATTAGCCGACTATGTACCAAAAATAGTAAATCTAGACCAAACTGGATTTATTAAAAAAAGACGAACAACAGACAATATTTGTAAATTTATTAACTTAATTCATGCAGTAGAAGGAAATAAAGCTCCAACAGGCCTCCAACAGAAGGCCTTTGACAGAGTAGAATGGAATTATTTATTCAAAGTACTACAAAAATTCAGTTTACCAGAGAAATATATTAATTGGATTTAAGCATTATATAAGGGGCCATTGGCGAAAGTGACAGTAAATGGATATATATCAAAACAATTTAACTTAAGCAGATCAACAAGGCAGGGATGCCCACCAACGCCCTTATTGTTCGCGTTAGCCATAGAACCACTAGCAGAACTGATAAGAACAGAAAATAAAATAAAAGGGATAAAAATAAAAGACAAGGAATATAAAATCAGGACGACTTAGAGCATTGGAAAGACTTACCACTAACACTAATAGGAAGGATAAACTGTATTAAAATGAACATTTTCCCAAGGATACAATATCTATTTCAGGCATTGCCAATACACTTGACAGAGAAATTCTTCAAGGAGTTAAAGAAAATAATAAGGAAATTTTTATGGAAAGGTGGGAAACCGAGTATAGCACTAGATAAATTAACAGAATGGTATAAACAAGGAGGCTTACAACTGCCAAACTTTAAAAATTATTATAGAGCCGCACAGTTAAGATACCTATCAGATTTTTATCAAACAAGGGAAAAGCCAGTGAGGAGTCACGTGATGGAGTGTTGGCTGGACGGTGAACTCCAGCCCTCTCCAGAAAAGTCGGGAAAAACAAGAGAAAATACAAAGGCACAGAAAAAAAAGTTAAAGAAAAGTGAGTATAAAGGTGGAAAGAAGATGGCGACAAAAAAAAAAATCAAAATCAACGGTAAGAAGAGAGGAAGAGAAGACAACGGAGGAAGAAGGAGAAGGCCTTACCTGTCCAAAGAGGCCTGCTGTGGAGAGAGAAGCCCGCTTCCTCAGGTCGGTAGAAATAGGACTACAAAAATGGCTCGCAGAGCCGAGTAAAAGTGCGCAACCGCGCATGAAAAAAAACACACCGACGGGAGGGGGGACCAGCTGGGGAGTCGATCTCCACAGCCGGCAACGACAGCTGCAGAACACCTGCAGCAAGAAGAGACCACAGAAGGCAATGAAAACAAGAAGAGAAGAGAAGAAAAGGGCAACAAAGAAACAACAGATGGCCAACCCAGAGGACGAAGAAGAAGAAGAGTACAGTGAAATAGAAGAAGGGAAAGGCAAGGTAAAGGATATACTTTCTCTTGTTAGAGGATACATGGAGTCATTTAAAGAATGGCAAACACAGGAGTTTAATGATTTAAGAAGAAGAATAAACAACACAGAAGAGAAAGTGAATAAAATAGATATGACCTTAACAGAAATGGGAAAGAAAATGGACAAGATGGAAGAGCGGGCAGTAGCAGCAGAAATGGAGGTAGAAGACTTAAAAAAGAAATTGGAGGAATCTAATAAAAACACTAAAGAGACACAAGAACTACTAGCTCAAAAAATAGATATAATGGAAAATTATAACAGAAGAAATAACATAAATATAGTGGGCCTTAAGGAAGATGAAGAAGGCAAGAATATGAGGGAGTTTATAAAAGAGTGGATCCCTAAGACCCTAGGATGTCCAGAACTACAGCAAGAAATGGAAATAGAAAGGGCACATAGAGCATTGGCCTCTAAACCACAACCACAACAAAAACCAAGATCTATTTTAGTAAAATTCCTAAGATATACTACAAGAGAAAAGGTACTGGAGAAGACAATGGAAAAAGTAAGAGAGGGCAACAAACCACTGGAGTATAAAGGGCAAAAAATCTTCATTTATCCAGATATAAGTTTTGAACTCCTAAAGAAAAGAGTTCAATACAGCAAAGGCGATTTTATGGAAGAAAGGGTATAAATTTATACTAAAGCATCCAGCGGTATTGAAAATATTTATTCCAGGACAACAAAACAGACTATTCTCGGATCCAGAAGAAGCACGAAAATTTGCAGAACAATTACAAAAATAGACTGAGGGATGAAGACGGGTAATGAGAGTAAAAATGATCACGATTGATATGTATGTGGGTAAAGACAAAAATAGACTGAGGGATGAAGACGGGTAATGAGAGTAAAAATGATCACGATTGATATGTATGTGGGTAAAGACAAAAATAGACTGAGGGATGAAGACGGGTAATGAGAGTAAAAATGATCACGATTGATATGTATGCGGGTAAAGAGGTATAAGAGTGAATAGAGACAATGTGCATACGAGAATGTATCTGTACTTAGAGGAAAATATAGATAGTATAGACAAGAATTAATAAGGGAAGGTAATGGAATAGAGAGAATAAGGAGGGAATTAAAAGAGTGACCTTTGTGACATATGAAAAGTGAAATCTTTTCTGGGGGGGGCTGGGTGGGGGGAAATAGCGGTCACTGCAAAATCAGTTGACGCTTGCGAGTGGATTCGCAAACCCAAATGGAGAGGGGAGATGTGGTTGTCCAACAAGGGATAAAGGACAACTCAGGAGGGGAAGGGGAGATTGGGGATAAAGAAGATAGAAATAGGAGAATAAGGAAAATGTTGGATGTTGTAGGAATGTTGTCTTATAAAGAGTTGAAAATAAGAAAACAGAAATGGAAAAGGAGGAAAGGTAATGATGGAAAAACGGAAAGAGAAGATAAACAAAATATAAAATGGCTACGCTGAACTATATGACTTTAAATATTAATGGAATACATAACCAAATTAAAAGGAAGAAACTACTAAATTTACTGAAAAAGGAAAAAATTGATATAGCATTTGTCCAAGAAACACACTTAACTGAATTGGAGCACAAGAAATTAAAGAGAGTTTGGGTAGGACATGTAACAGCAGCATCGTATAATTCAAAAGCAAGAGGAGTGGCTATATTAATTAGTAAAAATGTGCCATTTAAAATAGAAGAGGAAATAATAGATCCAGCAGGGAGATATGTTATGATAAAATGTCAGATATATTCGGAGTTTTGGAATCTACTTAATGTATTTCACCTAACGAAGAAGATCAAAAGTTTATGCAAGATATCTTTTTGAAGGTAGCTAATACGCAAGGGAACATACTAATAGGAGGGGATTTCAACCTGAATTTGGATCCAAATATGGATAAAATGGGGAAAAAAATTAACAGGAAGAACAAAGTAACCAAATTTATAATTAAATCAATGCAAGAAATGAAACTTTTGGATATATGGAGGAAACAAAACCCAAAAGAAAAGGAATACTCATACTACTCGGCTAGACATAAAACATACTCAAGAATAGACCTATTTTTGTTATCAGCTAGTATGCAGGATAGAGTAAGAAAAACAGAATATAAAGCGAGAATGCTATCGGACCATTCACCCTTAATATTGACAGTAAAGCTAGAGGACATCCCTCCAAGAATGTATAGATGGAGATTAAACACCATGCTACTTAAAAGACAGGATTTTAGAGAATTTATTGAAAAACAATTAAAAATGTATTTTGAAGTAAATACGGAATCAGTGGAAGATAAGTTTATACTATGGGACGCAATGAAAGCATTCATTAGAGGGCAAATAATAAGTTATGTAACCAAGATGAAGAAGGACTACAATCAGGAAACAGAGCAGTTGGAAAGGGAAATAGTAAACATAGAAAAAAAATTAGCAATGAAGGAAGATACAACTAAAAGAAGAGAATTGGCGGATAAAAAAATAAAATGAAACATTACAAACATATAAGGTAGAGAAGAATATAATGAAGACAAAACAGAAATATTATGAACTAGGTGAAAAAACGCACAAAATCCTAGCATGGCAGCTTAAGACAGACCAAGCTAAGAAAATGGTATTGGCATCAAGGAAAAAAGACAAACAAATTACATATAATCCAAAAGAAATTAAGGAAAACTTTAGAGAATTCTATGAACAATTATACCGAACTGAAAACGAAGGGAAAGAATGGAAAATAGATGAATTTTTGACTAAAATTGAACTACCAAAACTACAAATAGAGGAACAAAATAAATTAACAGAACCATTTGGAACAGTAGAAATACAAGAGATAATAAAAAAATTACCAAATAATAAGACACCAGGAGAGGATGGATTTCCAATAGAATTCTACAAAACATTTAAAGACTTATTAATACCGCCCCTCCTGGATGTAATCAACCAGATTGATGAGACACAAAACTTACCAGATTCATGTAAAATAGCAATAATTACAGTAATACTAAAACAAGGGGAAAGATCCACTCTCACCAGCGTCATATAGACCAATATCTTTGCTAAACACAGATTATAAGATAATAGCTAAACTATTAGCAAACAGATTAGCAGAACAGGTACCGAAAATGGTAAATTTAGACCAAACTGGATTTATCAAAAAAAGACGCACAACAGACAATATTTGTAAATTTATTAACTTAATTCATGCAGTAGAAGGAAATAAAGCACCTACAGTAGCAGTTGCTTTAGACGCAGAGAAGGCCTTCGACAGAGTAGAATGGAATTATTTGTTCAAAGTATTGCAAAAATTCAGTTTACCGGAGAAGTATATTAATTGGATTAAAGCATTATATAAGGGACCGTTAGCGAAAGTGACAGTAAATGGACATGTATCAAAGCAATTTAACTTAAGCAGGTCAATGCGGCAGGGATGCCCACTATCACCTTTATTGTTTGCGCTAGCTATAGAACCACTAGCAGAATTGATAAGAATAGATAATAATATAAAAGGAATAAAAATAAAAGACAGGGAATATAAAATCAGTCTATTTGCGGATGATGTTATAGTGTACTTAACAGAACCAGAACTATCAATAAAAGAATTATATAAGAAATTGAAGGAATATGGAGAAGTGTCGGGTTACAAGATAAACGTAAATAAAAGTGAAGCAATGCCTATGAATAATGCGGATTTCTCAAAATTTAAGAAGGAATCTCCATTCAGATGGCAAATGCAGGCAATAAGATACCTAGGTGTACAAATAAACAAAAATCTAGGCCAATTATATACACTCAATTACAATCCACTAATGAAAAAATTACAGGACGATTTAGAGCATTGGAAAGATCTATCACTAACACTGATAGGAAGGATAAACTGTATTAAAATGAACATTTTTCCGAGGATATTATACTTATTTCAGGCATTGCCAATACAACTGACAGAAAAATTCTTCAAAGAGTTAAAGAAAATAATAAGGAAATTTTTATGGAGAGGGGGGAAACCGAGGATAGCACTAGATAAATTAACAGAATGGTATAAACAAGGAGGCTTACAATTGCCAAACTTCAAAAATTATTATAGAGCTGCACAATTAAGATACCTATCAGATTTTTATCAAACAAGGGAAAAACCAGACTGGACGAGATTAGAATTAGATAAAATAGGGGAAAAGATACCTGAACACATATTATATAAATGGGACGAAAAATTGGTACAACATAGAACTTCTCCAGTATTACATCATCTCCTCAATATTTGGAAGAAGATTCATGTAGAAAGAAATAAAACAAATTATCAATTACCAAAACTAATATTGACGCAAAATAAGCTACTCCCTTTTACAATAGATAACCTTTCCTTTTGAGAATGGGAAAAAAAAGGGATTAAAAGAATAGAAATTTGTTTTTCAGGAAGTAGATCTTATCCTTTGAACAAATGAGAGATAAGTACAATATAACTGGAGATACAGCACTGGCATATTACCAACTGAGATCCTACTTGAAAGATAAATTAGGAAGCAATTTGAGTTTACCAGAGGGAAGTAACCTTGAATATGTGATTACAGATACAATGTTAATCAAAAGATTTATAACAAATATGTATATTAAACTGCAAGAAAAGGAGAATGAGGAAACAAATGGTAAAACTAAACAAAAATGGGAACAAGATTTAAATATAAAGATAAAAAAGGAAACATGGGAGAAATTATGTTCTGGAACAATGAGAAATACAATAAATATGAGGCTACGTATGATACAATTTAATTGGTTACACAGACTATACATCACACCGCAAAAGTTAAATAAATGGGACCCAACAGTATCTGATAGATGTTTTCGATGTAAAAAAGAAATGGGAACAACAATTCATGCAATCTGGACATGTGAGAGAGTAGAAAAATTTTGGGATGATCTCAATCAGATATTAAATAAAATAACAGAAAACAATATACCAAAGAATCCAGAGATCTTTCTCCTAAGTAACATAAAAAACAAAGAATTTGGAATTGATTTGGAGGATGCACAAAAAAGATTTGTTAAGATAGCCCTAGCAAAAAAATGTATTATGTCAACCTGGAAATTGGAAGATAATTTGAAAATACAACAATGGTATATAGAAATGAATAAATGTATTCCATTAGAAAAAATAACATATAGTTTAAGAAATAATATTGAAATATTCGAACAAGTATGGGAGCCTTACATTAAATACAATAGCGAAAACCTACCGGGGACAAACATTACCTAAGTTGATGGAAGGAGAAGGAAAGAAAAGAATGGACTCAGTAGAATTTCTGGTGTATTTTTGTTGAATGACAACATTGTCTGACTGGTTTAATGCAACCTAGATTGTATACCTAAAATGGATGAAGGGGGGGGGTGGGGGGGTGGCTTGGGAGGAGGGAGAGGGGGGGGAGAAAAAGTCACTGTATATGTGTGAAAAAGAAAAAGTGTATATCATGGCTAATGTGATTTATGGTGTGAAGAAAAAAAAACAAGGGAAAAGCCAGATTGGACTAGATTAGAACTAGATAAAATAGGGGAGAAGATACCCAAACATATATTATATAAATGGGATGAAAAATTGGTACAACGTAGAAATTCTCCAGTATTACATCATCTGCTCAATATTTGGAAGAAGATTCATGTAGAAAAGAATAAAACAAATTACCAACTACCAAAACTAATACTGACGCAAAATCAGCTAATCCCTTTTACAATAGATAACCTTTCCTTTAGAGAATGGGAGAAAAAAGGATCAAAGAATAGAAAATTGCTTTTCAGGAAATAAATTATTATCCTTTGAACAAATGAAGGATAAATATAACTCAAGATACAGTGTTGGCATACCACCAACTGAAATCCTACTTGAAGGACAAATTGGGAAGCAGCCTGAGGTTACCAGAGGTAAGTAATTTTGAATATGTGATTACAGACACAATGATAATCAAAAAATTTATAACAAACATGTATATTGAACTACAAGAAAAGGAGAATGAGGAAACAAATGGTAAAACTAAACAAAAATGGGAACAATATCTAAGCATAAAGATAAAGAAGGAAACATGGGAGAAGTTATGCTCAGGAACTATGAGAAATACAATAAATACGAGGTTATGTATGATACAATATAACTGGATACACAGGCTATACATCACACCTCAGAAGTTAAATAAATGGGACCCAACAGTATCAGACAGATGTTTTCGCTGTAAAAAGGAAACTGGAACAACAATTCATGCAATTTGGACATGTGAGAAAGTGAAAAAATTTTGGGAAGATCTAAACCAGATATTAAATAAAATCACAAAAAGCAATATACCAAAAAACCCAGAGATCTTCCTCCTAAGTAACATAAAAAACAAAGAATTTGGACTTGATTTGGATGGTGCACAAAAAAGATTTGTTAGGATAGCCCTAGCTGTAGCAAAAAAATGTATTATGTCAGCCTGGAAATTAGAAGATAATTTGAGAATACAATAATGGTATATAGAAATGAATAAATGTATTCCACTAGAAAAAATAACATATAATTTAAGAAATAATATTACAATATTTGAACAAATATGGGAGCCATACATGAAACACAATAGAGAAATCCTACCGGGGGACATCTACCACCTAAAATGACAGAAGGAGAAGGGAATGAAAAGAATTGACTCAGTGGAATTTCTTGTTTATTTTTATTGAGTGACAACATTGTTTGACGGGTTTAATGTATCTTAGATTCTGAACTTTAAATGAATGGGAAGGGAGGTAGGGAGGGTGGGATGGGAAGAGGGAGGGGGGGAGAAAACGACACTGTATATATTTGAAAAGGAAAATGTATGTATCTTGATCAATGTGGTTTATAGTGTGAAAAATAAAAAATTTTAAAAAGAGTCCAAAAAAAGCAAGCGAATACTCAAGAAGGAATTCAGGAAGGCATAAAGAAGACATGAGGTTGCTCTGGCAGATAATGTGAAGGTAAACCCGAAGGGGATCTATAAGTATGTTAAGAGTAAAAGGATAGTCAAGAACAAAATTTTTACACTAGTCCCCTTCAAGGTCCAAGGGAATATCATATCCTCTAGAGCAGGGGTGTCAAACTCAAATTCACAGAGGGCCAAAATTAAAACTTGGACTAAGTCGAGGGCCAAACTAAATATTTAATGAAAATTTTCAACAACATCTGCATGTTTTCTCTTTCAACATATGTAATGTTAAACTTTTTCTTATTGAAATAAATGTTTAATAATAGTTTTGGTTAAACTCTTTCCAGAAGAAGCATTAACAAATGAGAAATAAAATATTCAATAAATAATATTTCTCTATAGCCTTTAAGCTCCTTTTAAATGTATTTTTTTCACAATCCAACAAGTCAAAAAAATAACAACTTGCTTCAATGAAAATCCAATCTTTCAACGATGAACAGTCCAAAGTTAACCAAAGAAAATACGAATCCAAGCTTCACTTGCTACCCTGTGATTTACCCTGATGCACCTGGGTCTAAAACAAATACTTGGCATCTCTTCTTAGATGCAAGTTCATCAAACTCTGGGATCAGAGTTTGCCTCCCACCTATCTTGAAAGGTCCTGTTTTCTGTCTTTCGTTTGGCCATTTTTCGTCAGGGGTTTATTACATGTGAGTTGGGCGACAGGTCGCAGATGCGAATGAAAGTAAAGAGAGGAGGTGGGGGCGATTAGCAGGCTGACGCCAACGCATTGCAAAGCATTCTGGGATTTGTAGTATTAGCTGTGCATGCGCTATACTGGCACGGCGGCCAGCGGGCCAGCTCTAATACATATTTGATATGATCTTGCGGGCCAAATATTAATTATAGCACGGGCCAAATTTGGCCCGTGGGCCTGAGTTTGACATGTGTGCCCTAGAGGAATGGAGTGGTCAACTATATGTGGAGCCTCATGTAACGGGGGAGATCTTAAAAGTTTTTTTCATCATTATTTCCTCAGGAAACTGGCATTGTGCATGAGGAAGGAAGGTAAAACAAACAGAATAGACATGGAACAGATGGAGATTAAGGAGGAGGTGCTTGCTGCCTTACAGCAAATAAAGGTAGATAAATCACCGAGGCCGGTATGATATTCCCTTGGACCTTGAGGGAGACTTTCAGGGGCCCTGGTGGGTAGATTTAAATGTCCTTAGCCAGAGATGAGGTGCCTGAGGATTGGGGGGTAGCTCATCTTGTCCCGTTGTTTAAAAAAAGGGTCCAAAAATAAACCAGGTAATTATAGGCCGGTGAGCTTGACGTCAGTGGTGGATAAATTATTGGAGGGAGTTCTGAGGGGCAAGGTGTATAGGTATTTGGACAGTCATTAACGACTGTCAGCATGGCTTTGTGCATGGTAGGTAGTGTTTAACAAATCTAGTAGAGTTTTTTTTGAGGAGGTTACCAGGAAGATAGACGAGTGAAGGGCTGTGGATGTTGACTGAATAGTTCTCTCCCCACAGATGCCACCCGACTTGCTAAACATTCCCAGCATTCTGGTTTTAGGGTTTCAAGGCCTGCAGTGTGTTCTTCTTGATTTCAACACGGATGAAAGAAAAATAAGGGTTACGGGGGAGGAAGGGTTTAGTACGTTTTGTTTGATAGGAATATACAGGTTGGCTCTGCATCAAAGGCCAAGGAGCTTCCTCTACTGTGCTGTAATGTTCTAGGATTTGATATGAAGTACAAGAGTTTTCCAGGGAGCCCAGGATGTTGCTTGTTGAATGTAGGGATGGGAGCAAAGAGGTATCTACATGTCCTGCTGCCTGGGAAAGGCATCCAATACACAGAAGGACCCATCACTCCCCGGACACACTTTGTTCTCCCCCCACATTGGGGATAAGGCTCTTCGCTCCAGCAATCAGGCTCCCAAATGAACCCCAGAACAGCATTCTCATGTTGGCCTTCCTTGGAGCTATATGATCCGACACGTGCTCTTTACACGACTGTGTGATCATTTAATTTTAAATTTAGACATACACCACGACAACAGGGCGTTTTGGCCCACGAGCCATACTGCTCAATTACACCCAAATGACCTACAATCCCTGTACACTGAAGGGTGGGAATAAACCGAAGCACCCAGAGGAAACCCATGCAGACACGGGGAGAATGTACAAACTCCTTACAGACAGCGGTGGATTCAAACCCCTGGACTATAATAATAGGGCAACATTGTCATATACATTGTATAAGGTACGTATGCACCGAAATTCTTCCTCGCTGTGGCCTTTGTTTCAAAGCAACTGATCTCCCTGAGACTTTGCACTTCTGTAATATGTTTTTACTATGTTTGTTAGAGATAACAAGTTTGCCTGTTCGCAGGAGGACCCTTCACACTGTAACATATATGTGCCAAATAAGAAACCGGATTGGTTGTAGGTTAAACTGTTGCGATATCAGCCTCTACTAGGAAGCAAAATACTCAGGGAAACCCCCTACTGCCCTGAAAGGACCCAGTCATCTCCTCCTCCGACTGTGCCAGCAGGCAGAGAATAAACAAGGAACCTGGAACAATCACCAGGGTCAAAGATCCAAACCAGCTCCTTTAATCACAGCTCACAAACCCTCTGCCTTAATAACCAAAACCCTGACCCAACCAAACTTGGCCCCCACTGTACTCAAACCCACACAGATGCCAACTCTTGGACCTTTCCCCAAGCCTACACTACTGACTACCTCCTAAATGTCTCCTACCACCCCCCCCCACCCCATCCAATGAGCCCCAGTTACATTCCCTTGTCCTTGAATAACCTGACAGCTCCCCCCTCCTCCAGCCTCGCATGGTTTCAGGCCGACAGACGCACACTCACTGTTTGCGGGTAGGAAAGTGGGCGTAGACGGTCGTAGTCCTCCTGTCCCGCTGTGTCCACAGGCCCAGGTTCACCGGCTTTCCATCCACCATCACGTTGGCAGAGTAGTTGTCAAAGCTGAGGGAGGGAGCAGAAAGTCAGGTTGGTGCACGCATTTGGGAAGGGGAGTTGAGAGAGTGAGGGGTAGAAAGGCAGAGAAACCTTTACACCCCACCATCTCCAAACCCCACCCTGTGATCTTGGAAAAGGAGCCAACACTCTCATGTCAGGAAGGTGATTCACGAGTGTGCAGTCACACACTACCAGATTCAAGGATTCTTTCCTCCTGTTATCAGACTCTTGAATGAGCCTCACCCTTATAAAAGATGCTGCCTTTGTACCAACTGTCTGGCTCTTGACTGTTTTCACTGCATTTCTAGGATGTCTCACTAGACTGTTCACTAATCAAACTTTCTCACTGCACCTGGTACACATGACGATAGATGTGAACCCCTCCCACCATCACACTGCCAAACAGGATAGGGGTTTCCACAACTCCCCAGATACCCAGGATCACAATGACCACTTCACTGTCAGCCACTTCCCTGTCAGGAACTTCCCCCACCCTTCCCGTCATCGCAATCCCCCACACAACCATATGACCCCACCCTGCCCCCACACCCCTCGCCCACCCTGCCCCCACACCCCTCGCCCACCCTGCCCCCACACCCCCTCGCCCCACCCTGCCCCCACACCCCCTCGCCCACCCCTGCCCCCACACCCCTCCGCCCCACCCTGCCCCACACCCCCTCGCCCCACCCTGCCCCCACACCCCCACGCCCCACCCTGCCCCCACACCCCCCTCGCCCCACCCTGCCCCCACACCCCCTCGCCCCACCCTGCCCCCACACCCCCCTCGCCCCACCCTGCCCCCACACCCCCTCGCCCCACCCTGCCCCCACACCCCCTCGCCCCACCCTGCCCCCACACCCCCTCGCCCACCTCGCCCCACCATGCCCCCACACCCCCTCGCCCCACCCTGCCCCCACACCCCCTCGCCCCACCCTGCCCCCACACCCCCTCGCCCCACCCTGCCCCCACACCCCTCGCCCACCCTGCCCCACACCCCCTCGCCCCACCCTGCCCCCACACCCCCTCGCCCCCACCCCTGCCCCCCACATCCCCTCGCCCCACCCTGCCCCCACACCCCACCTCCACACCCTCTCACCCCACCTTGCCACCACACCCCCCTCACCCAACACCCTCCTCACTCTGCCCCATACCCTCCTCTTCCCCACTGTCCCATGCCCCCTCCCACACCACCCCCCTCTTCCCCACTCTGCCCTGACCATTCACCATTCCCCACCCTGTGACCACCATTTTCCAAGCATCCAGTAAAACTTTGTCTGTGGCATCAGACAAACCTCCAGCTCCCTGGTCCCCAAGCCTGACCCTCATGACTTGCAGGCCATTCCCCCACACGTAGCCTACCCACACCCGCAATGCCCAACCACAAAGAACGAAGCCCCAGACTCACACGGTCGGGATGTATTCTCCAGGGAAGGCATTGGTCGTGTAGCTGATGAGCAGGCAGGTTTTACCCACCGCGCTGTGAAGAGAGGAGATTGGAGTTAGACAGCACTAATCCCCATCGGCAGTGGTCACAGCGAAGGCCATTTCTGCTCGGCAGGGGGCATTAATAGAAATTAGTCTGCAGACTCTGTGATTTTAATGAAAACACTGGAGAAACTCAGCTTGTCTCACAGTGCCCAGAGGAGGTAAAGATTTTACCAACATTTCAGGCCAGAGTCCTCCTTTGAGGTGTGAGCAAAAAGCAAGCAGGTGCCTGAATTAAAAGGCCAGTGGTGAGGAGAGGAGAATTGGGGGGGGGGGGGGGGGGGGGTGAGGAGTCCAGATCAACAGACAAAAAGTGTTAATTGGATATGATAAAAGGTGAGAATTGATTTTGTGAAAGGAGACAGCAGGAAAAGGGAAGCAGGACAGACAGAACTAGAGGAAAGGACACAGGAGAGGATGATGGGGTGAGGGGTTTAATGGAAACCGGAGAAGTTGATGTTAATGCTACCCAGTTGGAGGGGGCCCCAGTAAGAAGATGAGGTGTTGTTCCTCTATTTTGCAGGTGGTCACAGTCTGGCAGGGCGTAAGACCATGGACAGATGTCAGCAAGGGAATGGATAGGGAATTGAAATGGTGGCCACTGGAGATCTAAGCTATTGCGGTAGACAGAGATGAGGTGCTCTTGAGGCATTAACATCGACTTCTCCAGTAATTAACCACCACTCCCCAAATCTTCTCTCCCCCCCTTTCTTTCCTCCAGTTCTGACTCTCTTCTACCTTTTCCCTCTGTCTCCCTTCACGGAGCCAAAATCAATTCTCACCTTTCCA